>NC_135482.1:7866143-8124778 GCF_052094955.1 Ictidomys tridecemlineatus | reverse complement strand
CGTCTGTGGACTGTGTGACTTGAGCGAATGGCCTCTGCTTCCGTGCCTCGGTTTCCCCTCCTGTGCTCTTTGAAAACGACTGGCCCGGGGTGGCCGCGAGGGCCGGGGAGCAGGTTCTAGGTGCTTCTGAGCCGAGCTCTTGCATCAGTAGCTCCGTCTCTGGAGCAAACCCCGAGCAAACCCAAAGGAAACGCTTGCTTGGCTCGGCGGTGTTGGAGGTCCTCTGCGACCGCCGCCCTGTTGCTCTGGGCCCGTGGTGGCATGGCATGTCATGGCAGAGGTACATCCCTGCCCCTCTCACAGCTGGTACAAAAAATGGAGGAGGCTGGTGACCCCCCCCCCCGGCTTAGGACTGCACCTCCAGTGACCCGAGGGCCTCCCACTGGTCCCACTTCTGCCCCCCACTCAGGTCCATCCCTTGCCACCTTTATTCTTTATTTTGAGACAGGGTCTCACTAAGTTGTCCAGGCTGACCTTGAACTTCAACTCCGGATCCTCCTGCCTCAGCCTCCTGAGTAGCTGGGATTCTCCGTGTGCACCTGGCTGGGCCCCGCCTCTTAAAGCCTGTGTCCCACTAGCACCACATTGGGGGCCAAGGCTTTGACACATGGGCCTTTGGGGACATTCCAGGTCCAAACAGTGGGGACACCTGTCCTTTCATAAGATCTTAGTGACAAGCTCGTCCTCACACTTGGGCTGTGACACTGTGTCTGACCCATTGGTGGGTGTAGAGATTGAGATGGAACCTGCTCATGACAGTAGGCAGTCAGG
This sequence comes from Ictidomys tridecemlineatus, assembly GCF_052094955.1. NCBI lineage: Eukaryota > Metazoa > Chordata > Mammalia > Rodentia > Sciuridae > Ictidomys > Ictidomys tridecemlineatus. The sequence goes on along the minus strand of NC_135482.1, from coordinate 8,124,007 downwards.
CCGGGGGGCATCCAGGCTCCTCCATCAGTAGGACTTTGGGGATGCCACCCCCTTGCTGTGCCTGTGTCCCCTTCTTTGACCGGGGCATCAGGCTCACCTTGGTGGGCTCTGAGGACCACCCCTCCTGCTGCAGAACCTTCAGCCAGGTGACGGACCTCTCTGGGCTTCAGGTCCCTCATCTGTACAATGGTGGAAAGAGTAGCAGCTGCCACCCAGGGTGCTGTGACGGTGACATGGGTTAAAATGTGACAAGTGCTCAGAACAGGGCCTGGGGCACGAGGAACGCCTGCTATGGTTATTACTGGCTACCTTTTGGTGATAGAGGCTGGGGACCTCCCTGCCCGGCAAGGGTTCTGCCCCTCAGCCATGTCCCCTGCCCTACTGTGAAACTTGCCAAAGGGAACACCTTCAGGGGGTCCATGGGCGGCAGACGCTCAACCCTGGAGTGTCCACCAGGGACGGCTGGGGTGGGTGTGGAGACCCCGGTACTGGTGGAGCTTGTGAGCAGGGTCCTCATGGGTGCCAGAGGGTGAGGCGCCCCCCACGTCTCCCCCCCCCATGTCTCCTCCCCTCCCTCCCCTCCCCTCCTCCCCTCCCCTCCCTCCTCCCCTCCCCTCCCCTCCCTCCCCTCCCCTCCTCCCCTCCCTCTCCTCTCCTCCTCCCCTCCCCTCCCTCTCCTCCCTTCCCTCTCCTCCCCTCCTCCCCTCCTCCCCTCCCTCTCTCTCCTCCCTCCCCTCCTCCCCTCCCCTCCCTCCCCTCCCCTCCCCTCCCCTCCTCCCCTCCCTCTCTCTCCTCCCCTCCCCTCCTCCCCTCCCCTCCCCCCCTCCCCCCTCCCCTCCTCCCCCCCTCTCCTCCCCTCCCCTCCTCCCCTCCCTCCCCTCCCTCCTCCCCTCCCTCTCCTCCCCTCCCCTCCCTCTCCTCCCCTCCCCTCCTCCCCTCCCCTCCCTCTCCCTCCTCCCCTCCCCTCCCCTCCCCTCCTCCCCTCCCTCTCCTCCCCTCCCCTCCCTCTCCTCCCCTCCCTCCCTCTCCTCCCTCCCCTCCTCCCCTCCCCCTCCCCTCCCCTCCCCTCCTCCCCTCCTCCCCTCCCCTCCCTCTCCTCCCCTCCCCTCCCTCTCCTCCCCTCCCCTCCCTCTCCTCCCCTCCCTCCCTCTCCTCCCCTCCCCTCCTCCCCTCCCCTCCCTCTCCCCTCCTCCCCTCCCTCCCCTCCCCTCCCCTCCTCCCCTCCTCCCCTCCCCTCCCTCTCCTCCCTCCCCTCCCTCTCCTCCCCTCCTCCCCTCCCCTCCTCCTCCCTCCCCTCCTCCCCTCCTCCCCTCCTCCCCTCCCCTCCTCCCCTCCCTTCCCTCTCCTCCCCTCCTCCCCTCCTCCCCTCCTCCCCTCCCCTCCTCCCCTCCCTTCCCTCTCCTCCCCTCCTCTCCTCCCCTCCCTCTCCTCCCTCCTCCCCTCCCCTCCCCTCCTCCCCTCCTCCCCTCCCCTCCCCTCCCTCCCTCCCCTCCCCTCCCCTCCCCTCCCCTCCCCTCCCTCCCCTCCCCTCCTCCCCTCTCCTCCCCTCCCTCCCCTCCCCTCCTCTCCTCCCCTCCCTCTCTCCCCTCCCCTCCTCCCCTCCCTCCCCTCCCCTCTCCTCCCCTCTCCTCCCTCCTCTCCCCTCCTCCCCTCCCCGCCCTCTCCTCCCCTCCCTCTCTCCTGTTCCTGAGACCCACAGTCTCTAGAGACCTGGTGAATTGAGATGTAATTAGATTAGGGGCCGTGGTTATTTGTAGGCCGGGATCCTCTGGGGGCAGGGGAGGCCTGAGGGGGCCATCTTCCTCTCTGAGCTCAGAGGTTCTCTCCTGAGGGACCCAGGGGGGGGGCCTGGGGAGAGCACCAGTCCTCGTCCCTCCTCAGCCTTCTCGAACCCCCCTGTGGTCCTCCTGGACAAACTCTCACAGGGCACAGGACCTTCTTCCTCCCTCGGCCTCAGTTTCCTCATCTGCACAATCTGACGAAGCCAGAAGAGGGGAGACAGCAGGAGGGAGGAGCCCCGAGAGCTGTCCCTAGGGCTACTAGGAGGCAGTAAGTCTCCAAAAACCCAGAACCCATGACACCCCCATTGCCCTTCCCTCCTGAGGGCCCAGTGGTCACCCCACCCGAGTCCTAGGACATATCGGCCCCCCCATTTCTCTCACAGGGAAGGAAAGGAAAGGAATGAGTTGTGGTGGTTCCTGCTCTTCAGAAGCTCCCTGTCCAGTGGGGGAGATGGAGGAGCAGAGCCCGAAGGAGGAAAGGGGGAAAGGGAGGCAGCTCAGCTTGGCTGCACAGCATGTGCAAAGGCCCGGGCCGGCTGGTGTGGGAAGGAGTGGTTAGCACTCCTCTACGTTTGCAGAGGAAAACAAATCTTTGAAGCTGTTGGGAGTACGTGAAATGCCACGTACCCTGGGAAACGGAAGCCTGTTCTGTGACAGTGTGAAAACTCACAACCTCGCCGTCAAGTCAGGGAACAAAAACATGGAAATGACTAGGAGCTCAGTTCAGCTTCGGTTCAGCGGGTCTGAGCCCCACACTCCAGACGGCTCAGCTCCACCTCCGGCCTGGGTCCCCCTGAGCACGTCCTGGAGTCGGGCTCAGCGAGGTCCCCCTGGAGTCGGGCTCAGGGGGGTCTCCCTACAATCGGTTCCTTGATTCCTCAGCCGCATTTGCTTGTGGTGTTTCTCTTGGTCACTGTAGTTATTAGAAAATGATGTCAAAGAAGAAAGTGCTCCTGTCCCCGAGAGTCCCCGCTGCCTTCCTGCCCTCCTGGCCTCCTTTCCCACCTCTCCTGCCCAGCTCCTGAGTCCTGCTGAGCGACAGAGGTCAGGCCTGACCAGGGTGTCGGGAGCCTGCTCAGCACCACGGACAGCGACGGAGCTTGAGGGGGCGGCGGCTGCTGGGCCACTCCGGACACCCTGGTCTGGTGGCAGAGGACCTTGAGCGCCAGCTGGGGCGCAGGGAGCTGGGCTGGGGCGGGGCAGGCGGGGGATGTCGGAGGAGCTCTCCGTGGGTCCAGAGATCCCTGGCCACTGGAATGTGGGACCAGCACCCCTGCCGGGGCTGGCGAACAGCCCCTCTCGGTGCTCAGCCCCGCTCCGGCCTTGGCCTGGCTGATCTCCTCTGCAGCGTGACCTTGGGCAGGCCTCGTGCCCTCCCACCCAACCTCCTGGCTTCGAAGGGGGCCGTGGGGACCGCGTTATTTCTGAGCTTGGAGCCGGACCCGGTGGTCAGCTCCTGGTGAAGAGCTGCTGCCAGGGCCAGGGCAGGGCAGGGCCAGGGCGGGCTGGCGGGCTGCGTGGGGAGGGCGGGCTGTGGGGCGGGGCGGGCAGGGGGACCTCCGGGACAGAGGAGCCCCTGGGCCTGTATATTTAGCTCCCGAGGTGTATAAACCCGAGCCGAGCCGCTGCTCGCTGCTCGGGTGAGTCATCTCTGCGCTGCAGCTAAAGTTAGGCTCCATCGCAGGCTCCGCCCCCTCCTCCGGCCCGCGCCCTCCCCGTCGCGCATCTCGCCCCCAGCGCCCACCCCTCGCCCTTCATCCCGCTCCTCTTTGATGCTCTGAACTCAGCGCGGCCCCTTCCCGGGGGCACCTGGGGACGGGCGCATTGGCACTCGTCCTGTGTGAGTGTGAACTCAGTGGTCACCGAGCCTGTGCACCGGGGCGCCGCGCTGGGGGAGCTCTGGGGGCAGTGGCATCTGGGTGTGGTGCGGTGCCTTGGTGCGTGTGGGTCTGTGTGCCCAGGCAGAGTGCAGAGGTTGGTGTCACCGTCTCTGGGAGTCTCCTTCCGGGAGCAGCAGCTTGGTGCCTGGAGGTGAACGCTCTGGGTCAAAAACCCCTTAACTCTCCTGGAGGAGCGAGGGTGGAGGGGGGTCCACAGCCCTCTGCAGGCCAGGAGGGGGTGCAGGCTCCAGGTTGTGGACCCGGCTGGGCAGGACGGAGTGTGGGGTGGACGCAGGCGTGGCTCTGGGCTCTGCCACTCTTTGTCCTGTGATCTTGGGCCAGTGTCTTTGCCTCTCTGGACTCTGTGCATCTGCCAGAGGGTCATGAAGACCCTGCTCACCCCCAGACTAGGCAGGAGAGGGGGCCAGGGAACTCACAGTGTGGGGCCAGCTGGGTGGTAGTGCCACGCTGGTCACTAGGAACACTGGAGCTCTGTCTTGGCTGAGTTCCTGCTTTTCTGCCCCCATGGGGTTGGCCCCAGCTCCCATTATCATCTACGTGGACTTTCAAACAGAGTTGGAGGCTGGGCCTCCCCATGAAGGCCGCCTCCATCCTAATCCACACATGGCCACGCCCACTCTCCTGGCACATCCTACCAGCTCTCTCTGCAGGAAGCCCCCCCCCTCCAGCCTGCTGAGGCTGGGCCTGGCCTCCTCCAATCCGGGGGTGCCTCTTTTACGCAGCCCCTCCTGGCTCTGTGCCTGCAGGAAGGGCCCCCTGGGGAGGCTCTGTGGCAGGCGTAAGTGTGGGGGTGGGGAGAGGCGCGGATGGCGGGAGAGGGGGCTGGTGGCAGGGCTCACCTGGGTGGGTGGCCCAGATGCTGGCCCTTCACTAGAAGGTGAGAGGGGACAGAGGGAGGCTCCCTGCCCTCACAGGCTGCTCCCTGCCGTCAGGGCTGTCCCCTGACCATCTCATTTCAAAGGACGGTGACCCTCAGGCTGGAGACGCAGCTCAGGGTAGAGAATGGCTGTGCATGTGAGGGACCTTGGTGTTCAATCCCCAGCTTCAAAAAATAAAGGAGCGACAGTACCAGCTGTCCCCATTGCCTGTCCCCGCCTTCCTGTCCTGCCCAGGCCAGTCACTATTTAAGGGACTTGTCCCCCGTATGTGCTTTCTGACCCACCATGAGGGTGTGAGCTCGGCTGGGTCAAGGGCTTGGCTTTGTCCCTGCTGGACCCCAGGGCGACACCGTGCCTGGCAAGACCCACAGGCCGGAGTGCAGTGGGGGACACAGCCAGGGGCCCCTGAGTGACCCTGGCAAGGTCCTGGAAAGGTGACCTCTGACCTCTCAGTGCCACCCAGGGCCACGGCCAACCAGAGGGCAGGGCGGGCTGTTCCCCGAGTCCAGAGCCAGCGCAGGCCAGGAGCAGGCAGAGCCGGGGACTGGACTCGGGAGCCTTTCCAGGGGTGCTGGAGGGGAACCCATGTTCTTGGGGTGCTGGGTAGGAACCCACCGAGCCCTGGGGGCGATCGCTGTTGACAGAGATCAAAGCCTCAGGGGAAGGCCCCCCTGCAGAGGCGCCAGGCGCTCTGCACCAAGCCAGCTGCTCCCTGCAGTGTCCCTCTCGAGCCACCAGGGCTCCCAGTGGCCACCATAGGGCGACCAACTGAACAGGGCCAGCCCCCCAGCCCAGGGCTGCTCCCACCCACGCAGCCCCCAAATGTCTCTCCTTGGTGGTGACCTTGGAGGCAGCTTCCTCGAGGTCCGCCTGCGGGTGCCAGCCTTTGTCCAGCTGAGGATAAAAAGGACAGTGGCCGTTCACTCAGCTCTTCTTCTGCAAGCAGCAGGAGCTGCAGGGAGACCGGCCACGGGGAGGAGCGAGCACGTGTGTGCGTGGGGGGCTTACACACAGGGACGGGGCGGGGGACAGAGGCAGAGCTGGGCACACGCCCCAGAGACAGCAGAGGGAGAAGGCAGAGAAACTGCCCGGGAGGAAGGGGTCGGGCAGGAGAAATGAGGAAAAGAGAAAGACACCAGAGACACAGCACGGAGACAGAGGGGGAGGAGGCAGGGGTCAGAGTGGCCCCCAGCTGCCCTGTGGCTTCTCCTCTGGCTCCTTGGCTCCCAAGCCTCACCGCCCAGGCTCCCCCCTCCTCCTTGGCCTGTGTCCTCACCAGTCCTTACACTTGCTGGCCACCTGGGTTGACCTTGGGACGCTGGGCCAGAAAAGCCCTCCAGGCCTCCAGGCTGCCTCCTCAGGGGACCCTCCTCCTGCTCCTGGGGCTCCGCTCTCTACTGAGCTCCCCCGGGGCGGGCCCCCCAGGGCGGCCCCCCCAGGCTGGGGTCCTTGCCTCTCTGCTCCGTGCATTTACACCTGCCACACAGAAGATGTCAAGGGCAGAGCACCAGCTGGCCCCACAGCGACCTCTGGCGTGGCCTCCACCTCAGTTTCCTCCTCAGTAAAACCAGCGTGGGAATGACTGCCCCGGAGCCGAATTCAAGAAACGACCCAGCAAACATTGGGCACCTACTGTGTGCTGAAGTCCAGGATGTCATGAGGCACAAAGGGACTGTGCCAGCTGCCAAGCACCATGGGGGAGGGGGCTCCTGGCGTGTGCCGGGTGGGGCTCTGGCCAGTGGCCCCCTGACATTGACACCTCCGCCCCCCAGCGGCAGACCCTGCACGGCCCTCTCCAGATGCGCCCCATCCAGACAGCTTCTAGGTGTCAACCACCTCTTTTGGCTGAGTCAGGGACCTGAGTTTCCCGACATCTGTCCCCATCGGCCCTCTGTCCCCTCTCCAGCCTGCCGTCTGGTGGGTGGGACAACAGGGATCTCTCTCTCTCTCTCTCTCTCTCACCCTGGCCTGCCTCATTTGGGCAGCTCATCTGCTCTGTGACCCTGGGCAGTTCACGCCGTCTCTGAATCTGGCCTCTCGTGGCTCTGGGGGTTGCGTGGGCTCACGAGGTGGGTGGACCCCTGCCGGTCATGGAGGGAATCCCGGGTCCTTACCAGCCGGCGCAGCGGCCCGCCCCTGCCTGGATGGGGCTCCTGGGGGTGCAGGCATCATGGGGGAGGCCAGTGTCCTCTGGGATCCTCTGGCTTTGACTTGGCCCAGTTGGTGGGGGGGCCTGCCCTGCCCAGGGCTGTTCTCAGTCTTGTCCTTTCTTCTTGGTCCAGGGGACACAGAGCAGCACCCCGTCCTCTTTCGTTTTAACTGGAGACAGGGCCTCCCTGAGCTGCAGAGGCTGCCTGACCTTGCCGTCCTCCACCCCTGCCTCAGCCTCTCTCTGGGGCTGCTGGGGACCCAGGAGTGCGTCTCCGCTTCCAGCTCCTGTTCGACACCCACACGGGGTGGGGGGCTGAGGCTGCTGTCCCGCAGGGACCGGAAGTCCAGCCCTGCCCTCCCGGGGACTCTGGGGCGAGCCCCGGGTGCCAGCCCTCCGTCTCCCGCTCTCCTCGCCCTCCATGCTTCCCCGAGCTCCGCCTTCCTCGTGGTCACCGAGGGACACCCGCTGGCCCTCCACACAGGCTCCGGCCCCCTTGGCGCCTCTGAACTCACCGGTGCCCGCAGGTGTCGGGTGCAGCCTGGCCTGTCCCAGGCGAGAAGCCCCGTGCCCAGCCCCCGGCTCTGTGTCTCCGTCTCCTCCTGTGTCCCCCGCAGTCAGCAGTCCCAGGCTTTCCCACCTGGGAGCGTCCCAGCCTGGCACCGCCTGGGGGTGCTGGGGAGGGGACACAGGCCAGCAGGCCAGGCAGTGAGCCCGGGACCCCTCCCCCACCCTGCAGTTCCCGTTCTGTCACTGGATCCTCCAGTCCTGGCGCAGGGTCCCCTGGGCCCCAGAGCTCCTGGCAGCACGGGTTCTTAGGGCTTGGGAGGCAGTGGGGGAACTGGGCTCTGGCCCGGCTCATGAGCCCATCCCCTCCCGTGTCCCAGGGGGGTGTGCTCTCTCAGGGTACTGGGTATGACGGTGTCTTACCCCATTCTCAGTTTGGAATCCCGGAAACCTTCAAGTGTAGAGCTTTTGAGTCTTAGAATCCAGAATCCTAGTTTAGAGCACACAACCCCGGAATTCAGATCCCAGCTCTGCTGCTTATTAGCTGTGTGACCTTGAGTGAGTTACCTAACCTCTCTGTGCCAAAGGCGCCTCATCTGTAAAACAGCAGCAGCAATTTCCTAAGATGTGTTCAGGGTTAAAAGTGTTAATGTTTGTCAAGGGCTTTCACCAGGCCGGGGCCCGGCTCAGATAATTGATCTTCGAGCATTTAAGAAACCAGTCCGCGTGCGTTCTGAGGATGTCGGAATCTTTATCTTTGTCCTCACAGGATCTGTGGATCTGGAAGGAACCTCATCTCATGTTCTAGGGCAGGAAGCCTGACCCAGCTTCCCCAGTGGAGGATGCCCCTGGGGAAGGTGGGGGCGGGCGTCAATGGGGGTGAGAGGGAGTCCCCACTGTCAGGGGGTGCGTTGGGGGGTCCAGGCTGAGATCCACGTCACCCGCCTCCTGGCGGACACCCTGCAGGCCTGGAGGGGCTGGTGTGCCTGCAGCTGATGCGGCCTTTGCAAACACCAGCCTCAATATAAATAGCAATAATGAATAAATGAAGCTCCCGGGACGGACTGCCCAGCCTGCCTGCTGCCTGGGCGGGAGCCACACTCCCCTCCCCCAGGGGTGGAGGATCCTCTCTCCTCCTACTTCCTTCTTGGCTTTTAGTGTCCACAGGACCCACTCACTGTCCTGCAGGGTGGGGTGGATGGACTAGTGGACAACCAAGGCTTTACTTGAAGCATAAAGCATTCAGGTTAGATACAAAGCAGGACTTCTGCAGGCGTGGGTGCTTGTAGGAGGCTGGGGGGGGGGCTTGCTGGGAGAGGGACAGGAGGATCATTTCTGCTCAAACACAGAATAGAGAACTTTGTTCAGAGCTGCTCAGAGAGCAAAGGAACTGACCCAAGAGGTGTGCGACTGTGTCACCACGGTCACGTTGGGGGGCTGCCGCTGAAGGAACCCAGAATTCACCACCTGATGGGTCTCGAGGTCCTGGGAGCCTCGGGACTTGGTGAAACACGTGGAGGAGGATGGGGAGAGGGGAGCGAGGCGGCATCCGCTCTGGCCCTCAAACCAGATTCCTTCCGCCCTCGGGCCGGGCTCTTCAACGGCACCCCACCGGGGGACTTGGAGGCCTGCTGGGCCGCTCAGTGTCTGCCTCCGTGACGTCCTGATGCCGTGGGCCACCTTCCTCCTCTCAGGTCTCAACCCTGTCCACTCCCATAAGGCTCAGCTCAAGCATTCCACCTTTGACGAGCCGCTCCTGAAGCCTCTCTGATCCGAAATCCACTTATCCAGCTGGGGACACTGATCTGTTGGAGTCACACCTACGGGGCGTCTTGTGGCCTAGTGTGTACTTTCAGGACCTTGCATTGTGGTCTGGTTATGAAGGGTTTTCTCAGTGACAAAGGTTTATCTTGTCTCCCTGGACAGAATTAAAGATAGCAAGGGATAAAGGTTTGTTGAGCAACTACTATGCTCCAGGCACTGTGTTAGGTCCTTTAGAAACTGTTTGCACCTTGGGAATGTGAACTTTTATCCCCATTCCACAGCGGGGGGCGGGCGGACCTGGGGTCCAGATGTTCTGGGGCTTGCCCATCCCCCCCCCCAGTCATGAAATGGCAGAGTGAAGACCAACCAACTTCCCCAAGGCTGCGCTTGTCTGCAGAACAGCAGCCCCAGGGCAGCCCCAGCTTCCTCCCGCAGGAGCCAGACCAGTGTGATGTCCCCACCCCATGTTCTGTGCTCCAAGGAGGTGGGAAGGGCTGAGCAGGTGACCGAGTGTGGAGAGACACCTGGGTGGTGCTTGGGGAACACCAGATCACTTGGGGCTCCTGCTTCCCTGCAGAGTAACCTTGGCTGGGTAGCTCACCTCTGGACTCAGTTTTATCATCAGTAAAATGGAGGCAAAGGGTGGACTTCCAGGAGATGCTGGGCACATAATAGCTGCTCATTAAATGCTTGGGGAGTTGTAGAACCGTGAGCAATTTGACCTGTCTGTGAGAGGCTCTTGATGCCTCTCATTTGTTTGGGAACAAATGAATCAATAAAAATGGATGTTAATCTTGAATGCTCCCCTGTCCCCAAATGGTAGCCCTGAGGGAGAGGGGAAGGGAGACATGGCTCGGGCATGGGATTGGGGAACTGGCCATGCGAAGGACTGCCCCCTGGGAGTGGAGAGGCCGAGGGAGGCCCTTGCAGCTGGAGAAGGCGCATCTGTCTCACCCGCATCTGTCTCACCCGGGGCCCTCCAGGAAGCCTTCCTGAAGGAGGCGGCCTTCCTAAACCGAGGCTGGAAGAAAGGTGCGAATGAGAAGTGGGCAGGCAACTGGGGCGGCTGGCGACCTCTGGAGGGGTTCGGCCCAGCGCCGCCGTGAGGAGCGAGCGGTGGTCCCAGAGGAGGGCACACCCCCCACCTCGCGTCTCAGAGACCTCTGGAGTGTGGGAGCCCAGTCAAGGGCTGGCACTCGGCTGGGTCACCGATAGGGTTCCCCTTTTACGCATGACGCAGTCCCAGACTGAGGGGCCAGGACCCTCCCCTGGGCAGGACCCTGAATTCTCAGGAGGTGGCCGCGGGGCGGGGGCCTCCTGGCCTCCGGGGAGGGGTGCTCACCGGCCGCCGCCGTCATTCAGTCTGTCGCCTCCACGCCTCCCCCCTCCAGCGTCCCGCGCCTGCAGCTTTCCCCGAAGACATTTGGTGTCAGTATAAGGACGGTTTTCCTCGCACGCGGCGCGGCTCGGTCTCGCCGCCGCCGCACGTCCCCGCACCGCCGGGCGCTCGGGCTCCTCCGCAGCCCCCGCCGCGCAGACCCCGCGCCTCGAGCCCGGGCCGGGGGCGCCCTCCGCGCAGGGGCGCACGGACGCGGCCGACCCCGGCCCGCGCGCCGCCCCTCCCGGCACCTGCCACCGCTCGGCCGGGCCCCGCGCCCCCGCCCCCGGCCCGGAGCGCCGCCCGCCGCCGCCGCGCGCCAACTCCGCTCGGCCCGCGCCCCCGGCCCCGCCGCCGCGCCCCGCCATGGCCCGGCGACCCGGGCCCGCCGCCCCGCGCCCGCCGCCCCCCGCGCCCCGGGGGCTCCGCTGAACCGGCATCGGAGGGCCGGGGCCGCGGGGCGGGGGTCCCTCTCGATCGCCCGCCTCGGGGGTGGCGGCGCCCCGCGCCTCCAGCCCGGACCACCCCGCTGCCCGGCCACGTCCATGCCAAGGTAGGTGGCGGTGGGGCGGGGGCGGGGGACCCGGCGAGGGCTCCGCGGCGCCGCCGGTTCTTGGCGCGTTGGCCGCGGACGGATTGATTTCTTTATTTCGGGAGAGCAGTGTCCCCACCCGCGCGTGCCCATCAGGTGGGCCCCCGTCGCGTGCCCCGGGCCTCTGCCTTGGGAGAAGGACGGGAACTTTGACCGGGCCCCTCTCCAAGGCCACGAAAGTTCTTTGGGTGCCAACCCCGAAGCCCAAAGCCGGCCGAGTCAGCGCTGCAGGAATTTATTCAACAAGTCAGGCTGCCGCCCGTGGCCCGGCTGTCTGTCTGTCCGTCCCGCGGCCCCTCCGCTGCTGCAGTTCTGCCACCAGCCCGACCAGAGCTGGTGCCGGGGTCCGGCAGGGCTGAGCCGGGAGTGCTGGCCGCGGGAGAGTGGCAGCCCGGTGGAGTGGGGGAGCCCCGGCAGGGTTTAACTTTCCTCCAGGCTGGGGTGGCGCAGGGCCCCCCGCGAGGCCGGTCCCCAGCCGGCGGCCCAGGCTGCACCGCATGGAGCCAGGCCAGGGTCGGAGCTGGGACTCCAGGGGCTACGGGGATCCTCAGCGGCGCTGGGGATGGTTATATAATGAGTGTTTATGATGATTAGGTTTTAATTGTCAGCTGGGTGGTGTGTGTAGGGGGCTGGGGGGCAAGAGGGCTCCGCAGGGGCTGGGAAGGCCTCTTTTGGGGGAGGTCATGATACCTGGGGGAGGGGGCTTTGGATGGGCCAGGGTGAGGCATCCGCCAGTGCTGCTGTCTGTCCCTCTTCCTGGTCAGGATCCTGGGGGCTTCAGAGTGGTGGAGAAGACTGGGGATCTGGGGCGACTCCTGAACTATAATCTGGTCCTGGGAATCTGTGTTCTGGGGTCAGGTGTGTGTGTGTGTGTGTGTGTGTGTGTGCGAGAGAGGGTGAGAGAGGCTGCGTGTCTCTGGTGTGGTGGGGTCTGGGTGTTTGTGAGTGTCCTGGGCTGGAGAGCTCAGGTGGGCCTGAGCAGGCGGCCAGCCTGCGTGTCCCTCTCTGCCTGGGGAATTCGACCCACAGACCCCTGGACCCCCAGACCCCGGCACTGCCTAGGGACAGGATGCTGGGCAGACACAAGTGTGGGTCCCTGGGCTGGTGCGGGGACAGGGCTTGGAGGAGTTGGGCTGCACCCCTTGCCGGGTCCTCAGGCCCTACCTCCACTGCCAAGCCACCTCTTGGGTCAGTCCTCCCTCAGCCCCAGGGCCTCTGGCTCCTGAAACTCTTCTCTTCAGGACAAACTTTCTGTTTAGGCTCCAGGTCCCAGGACTGGGCTGGGCACTGGGCAGGAGTCTAGGGACCTCCCTTCCCCTCTGCCTCAGCCGTCACCTCTGAGTCCTGGGAGGGGATGCAGTGGGTGACAGGTGACGACAGGACAGGGTGACACTGAGCAGGGGCCACGCAGTCTAGGGGATGGGGAGAGGCAAGAGGGTATCCTGGGGTGAGCCAGGTCGCCCGGCAGGAGCTGGTAAACCTCCCACACTCACGGGAAGCCTGGCACCAGACATGTCCCACTCTGGCCTCCCGGCTGCTCAGAGCATCTCTGAGGGGCACAGGACGGGCAGCCTGGGGGAGGGCTGCAAGCTGCAGGAAGCCTCAGCCCTTTCCTTGGACCAGGGGCCTGCGGACCCCACTCCCCAGTTCCTGCCTCTTGCTCTCCCCCTCGGAAGGCTTGGGGCTGAGAGGGCATCTCGCGGGCCCACCAGGGGGCGCCAGGCAGTCCTGCATCCCGGGCCGACTCCCCTTGACCTTGGGTGGGCAGGTGGGGGCGGAGATTGCTGAGAAGCCCCTGCGCACCCACGGCTCTGGCCTCCAGGAGCCGGCCAAGCCCAGAGGCTTCCAGGAACCGCTCGGCCAGTCGCAGGCTCTTTGTGGTTTGGGGCCCAGCGCCCCACCCTGGCCGAGCCGGCGGGTGGCCCCTCCACTCCCCTACCAGGTCCCCTTCGTCAGGCCCCTCTCCTACTCTCTGTGCCACCTTCACCCTGCAAGCCAAATGTGGCTCCTGGGCTCGGCTCCCAAGGCGGCCGTCCCTGGGTCCCCTCGCCCCTCCCCCACCGTGGCGGGCGCCCGCCCCCAGCACCCTGAGCTTTCCAAGGTAAAGGAACCCGGCTCCCGTGGGGGTCCTCGATCCTGGACGGTCTCCCCACGGCTGCCTGGTTCTCTGATTCCCCAGCCCCGCATGAGGGTTGCTCGGAAACTAGGTCTGGAAAGAGGGGACCCAGAGATGGGCGTGGGGGTCCAGGGGCACCCCACCAGCTGCAGGGAGCCGGCCCTTCCCACCCCTGCGCTCCCCTCCCTCCCCTCCCCCTTCCCTTCCCTCCTTCCCCTCCACCTCTGACCCCTTCCTCCTCTCTTCTGCAGAACATTTTCTTCCCACATGTTCCCAGGCTGTCCCCGGCTTATGTCCTCCACCGGCCCTTGTGTTCCAGGAATCCGGAGCTCAGAGAGGGGGGTCCTTAGGGGGCAGTCTGCGGGCCCAGGGGCGTCTGTGTCTGTGACCTGCCTGAGGGCCGGGACCTCTGGGTCTTCCGGCCTTGGCCTGTGGTCCTGAGGTCCAGGAGATGAGGGCTGCCAGTCCAAAGGGGGAAGAAAACAGGTCTGATTTGATGATTTTCTTTTTCCTCTTTCTTTCCCAGTTACATTCACCAGGCGCCTACTGTGTGCCAAGCCCTGTCTGACCACTGAGCAGTGAAAAGGGGCACACAAACCAGACCTGCCTTCTAGGGGCTTCCGTTCCCGTGGGGGAGGGTCCGACCTCCCTGCCAGGTGCTTGTGGGGACAAAGCCACAGATTCTGTGCTCTGAGTGGAGACCCCGGCCTGTGGGAAACTTGGGGAGCGGGGTGGGGGTGGGGGTGGAGGCCTCTGGAGGCCACAGTCTCCTTTGGGGCCAGGTTCAGTGGAGATCTGCTCCTGCCTCCTGGACCTCGTCCCTTCATCTTCCAGGTCCAGCCTCTGCCTGCTGGTCCCTTCTCTTTGTCTCTTTGGTACTGGGCACTTACCACCGAGCCACATCCCCAGCCGTATTTATGTTTCATTTAGAGACAGGGTCTCAATAAGTTGCTTAGGACTTCACTAAGTTGCTGAGGCCGGCCTCGAACTTGTGATCCTCCTGCCTTCGCCTCCTGAGCTGCTGGGATGACGGGCCTGTGCCAGCACCTCCCCCCCAGCTGTCTCCCTCCCCTGGATTTGATCAGAGCGATCTGGCTAATGATGCATCCCAAGAAGGGCATTTGGCCTCTGCCCCACTCCCTGCTCTGCCCCACTGAGCAATCAGGGCCACATCCTGCCCTTCTCTGGGCCAGGGACTGAAGCGTCCTCTCTGGACTGCTCAAGCCAGGAGAGAGATGAACACATCCGTGGCTGTGACCCAGAGGGGCGGTCCCCCAGCACCACGGGAGCACTGGCTTGTTGTACAACTGGGAGATATCTTCCACCTTAAAGGGTTTTTGTGGGCGGGGGATGGAGGGAGCTCATTGCTCTTGCATTGCACCAGAAAAAAAAAAAAAGGCTTTTCTGAGGTTTGGAGGTGTCTCTGGAGCGCTCAGCGGGGCCTCCTGTTTTCATTAAGGTACTTTCCAAATTTCTTTCTGTTGGTCTCTCCGTTGCAAGGGGGGGGGGCAGGCACCGTCCAGCGAGTTTTATACACAGGGGAGGAGGCCTGGTGAGGCCCTGAGTGGGCCCTGGACTCTGGGTCCATTGCTTTTCCTGCTGGAAGCCGCCCCCCCCCCCCCCCCCCGGGGCCACCTGTACCTTGATTTGTTGGCTGAGGCAGGACCCGAGGCCCTGGGTACAGCAAGGAGAGTACAGAGTGACCAGCAGAGGCGCCCCTGGGAGGTGTTCAGACTCTGAGGGGGGCTCAGACACAGCCTGGCTGGCCACACTCATCAGAGGAGACCCTGAAAACAGACACACATCAAGGCCCGGGGACAAACACGGGTCAGGACCTTCGATAACCAGGGGGCTGCCACCTCCTGTCCGGACAGCCCTGATCTGGTGGCCTGGCATTGGACCTAGATCCAGATCCCGCTCTTTCTCTGAGTGGCTCTGGACTCGGGAGCCCCCTCCCCCTGAGCCTCGGTGTCCCCCCCACCCCCGTTGGTAAGCTGCCTTCTTTGAGCTGGTGCTCCCAGCTGTCCTGGAGGGGTGGCTGGCCCACTTGCTGAATGCGCTGCGGAGCTGGGAGGACTGGCTGTTGATTTGTGACGAGGCCACGATTTAATGTGTGGACGAGCTCCCTGATGGCGGTCCACTTGGGGCCACGCTTCAGCCACTCCTCTCTAAGCTGGAGGAGTGTGCAATGGCTCAGCTTCTCTGAAGAAGATCTGAGGGGTTTGGTGGACCACACCCCCCACAGGTGCTGCAGTCTGACCAGTGAGGCCAGGGCTCCGGTCTGCATCAGGGGAGGCCCTACCTGCAGAGCCAGGCAGGCCACCTCTCTGCTCCTCTCTGGGTGTTTGGTGCGAACCCGCTCCTGCCCAGGCAGAGGAAATCCGGCAGCTGCAGCGTAACCGGGGAGGGGTCCCGGGGAGGCAGACTGTGGAAATTGTCATCTGAGGAATGGTTGAGGGAGCTGGTGACAGGAGGCCTGGGGCAGGCCCCGGGTGGGCAGGCTGTAGCGTGCATCTGCAGGGCTGTCATGCGGAAGGGGGCAGCCGGTTCCGGCTCTGGGATGCCCGCCCTGGAAGGATCTGGGAGGCGGGTTCCCCGCAACCCGGCACAGACTTTCCTGCAGACCACCAGATGCCGGCTGTGCTCCGTTTGCCTGTGTGAGGGGTGAGTGTGTGTGTGTGTGCGTGTGTGTGAGTGTGTGTGAGTGTGTGTGTGTCTGTATGTAGCTGTATGTGTGTGTTGTCTGAGTGTGCGTGTGTGAGTGTGTGTGTGAGTGTGTCTGTGTGTAGCTGTGTGTGTGTAGCTGTGTGTGTGTTGTCTGAGTGTGCGTGTGTGAGTGT
This sequence comes from Ictidomys tridecemlineatus, assembly GCF_052094955.1. Taxonomy (NCBI): domain Eukaryota; kingdom Metazoa; phylum Chordata; class Mammalia; order Rodentia; family Sciuridae; genus Ictidomys; species Ictidomys tridecemlineatus. The sequence goes on along the minus strand of NC_135482.1, from coordinate 8,108,101 downwards.
GTGTGTGTGTGTGTCTGTGTGAGTGTCCGTGTGTATGTGAGGATGTGTCTTGGTATAATTGTGAGTTCCTGTGTGTTGTGATTGTGTTGTGTGTGTCCACGTGAGAGTGACAGTGGGTGATGTCACCGCGTGGTCTTTGTGGGTATGTGTGGCATGGATGGGGCTGCTTCAGGGTTCCCTTGGCCTCCGAGGTCCCCTCTGTGAAGATCTAACCTGCAGAACTGTGGAGTTGGTGGAGGGGAGCGCCCAGCCCGGGGATGCCGCCCCTGCTCGCAGCGCCCCACTGTGTAGGCAGCTGGCCAGGGCACCTCCAGGCCACCTGCTGCCCGTGGGCAGACACAGAGCCGTGGGCACTGGCCTGGGGTGCAGCCTCCCCCCGCCCACCGCCCTGGTGACTCGGGCCTTTGTAAGTCCTGCCTCTAGGATCCTGGGAGTCTGCATCCCTGGGCTCCACTGGCCGCCATGGGGCTGGGGACCAAGGGTGATCTCACGCCGTCCCCCAAGAGCACGTGCACACACACAACACACACAGACACACACCACGCACACAGACACACACACAGATACCACACCACACACTCACACACCACACCATACACATACCACACACACACCACTCACACACACATACAGATACCACACCATACATAGACACACACCACACCATACACACTCACACACACCACACACACCACACACACAGACACACACAACACCACACACACACCACACACTCACACACCACACACACCATACCATTCACTCACACACACACCATGCACATAGACACACACACCACACACACACCACTCACACAGACACACACAACACCACACACACAGATAACACACCATACACACTCACACACACCACACACTCACACACCACACACACCAAACACTCACACACCACACACACCACACACAGACACACACCACACCATTTACTCACACACACACCACGCACACAGACACACACAACACCACACACATAGACACATACAGATACCACATCATACACATACACCACACCATACACACAGACACACACCACACACACCACACACACATACCACACACACACCACTCACACACACATATAGATACCACACCATACATAGACACACACCACACCATACACACAGACACACACACCATACACTCACACATACACCACACATACACCACATACACACCACACACACCACACACACAGACACACACATACCACACACACATCATGCACACAGACACACATACAGATACCACACCATACACACAGACACACACACCATACACTCACACATACCCCACCACACAGACACACACACACACACACCACACACACACCACATACACAGACACACACATACCACACACACACTATGCACACAGACACACACAGACACACACATACTACACCATACACTCACACACACACCATGCACACAGGCACATACAACACCACACACAGACACACATACAGATAACACACCATACACACAGGCACACACATCACACACATACAGACTCACACAGACACCACACACTCACACACACCACACCATACACAGTACACACACAGACACAGACACACCACACCACATAGACACACCATACACTCACACTCACTGTACACACACACCACGCACACAGACACACACCATAGCATACACACACACAACACACAGCATACCATACATACACACCACACACACTCACACATATACACTCACACTACACACACAGACACACACAGACACCATACCATACACACACATATAACACACACACACCACACTATACACAGCACACACACAGACACAGACACACCACACCACATAGACACACCACACACTCACACTCACTGTACACACACACCATGCACACAGACACACACACCATAGCATATACACACACAACACACAGCATACCATACATACACACCACACACACTCACACATACACACGCACACTACACACACAGACACACACAGACACCATACCATACACACACATATAACACACACACACCACATCATACACACCCACACACACCACACACTCACACACACACCATCCACACAGACACACACACATAGACACCACATCATACATACTCACACACCACACACAGACACACACACCACATACACAAACACCCACACCACACCATACACACACACCCCACACCACATACCCCACACCACACACACATACACACACACACCACACATAGACACCACGCCATACACACACACCACAGACCCACACACACTCACACAAACCACACCATACACACCACACCACACCACAGACACATAAACCATACCACACATAGCACACACACTCACAGATACACCACACATACACACATCATATCATACACACACCACATACAAACATACTCACCACACACATACCATACACATACTCACTGACACACACCACATGCAAACTCACACATACCACACTGTACATACATACACCACACACACAGAGACATACACTCACAGACACACACCACACACATCACATACACCACACAATTGCACACTAAACACACACACGCTCACATAACCTCAAGCTACACACACCACACACATACAGCACACACACTTGCACACCACTTACAATACATTCACACACCACACACACAGAGACCCATACCACATGAAAACTCATACACACCACACCATACACACTTATACACACCACACACACAGAGACATACACTCACAGACACATACACCATATATATCACACACCACACACACATCACACACATGACACACTCGACACACACATACACCACACACACTACACATGCATATAAGACACATACACTCACACACCACACAAGCGACACCACACTATATACACCATATACCACACACAGAACACGCCACACACACACACACACTTTCACCCATAACACACACACACACACACACACACACACACACGCGGGGTCTGGTCACCAGGCAGGCCTCATGTCTCCTCCAGCAGACACAGTACACCAGGGGCTCTCGAGTGCTGGCTGGAAGGTTCTAGAAGGCAGGTTTCTCTCTGCCCTGGGAAGATTTTGGGGTGACTCTGGACCAGCAGCTGGGTCTCTCACAGATACACCACACCTACACACACCATACCACACACACACACCACTCACACGGACACACACATGTGACTGCCACGTGCCTGTGATGGCTCAGCGTTTGGCTTGGAGTGGGCAGAGCTGAGCTGGGACCCACCTCTGCACCCGTGCCCCAAGTCAGCCCGGTGACCTGGGCATTGCTGGAGTCCCTGGGTCTGGTGTCTCCTCCACGAAGGAGAATGTCAGGGGCTGTGGTGAGAAGTGACACAGATGACGCCTAGAGCCCTTGCGTCATTGCCTGATGGTGGTGATGATGCGTGGTGGTGGTGATGGTGGTGATGGTGGTGATGGAAATGGTGATGCCAATGGTGGTGACGGTGATGGTAGTGATGGTGATGGTGGTGACGGTGATGGTGGTGATGGTGGTGATGGAGGTGATAATGGTGATGGAGATGATGGTGATGGTGATGGTGGTGGTGGTGGTGATGGTGATGGTGGTGGTGGTGGTGGTGGAGGTGGAGGTGATAATGGTGATGGAGATGATGGTGATGGTGATGGTGGAAATGGTGATGGTGGTGACGGTGATGGTGATGGTGGTGATGATGGTGATGGTGGTGATGATGGTGGTGGTGGTGGTGGTGGTGATGATGATGATGGAAATGGTGATGGTGGTGATGATGGTGGTGGTGGTGGTGGAGATGATGGTGATGGTGATGGTGGTGATGATGGTGATGGTGGTGGTGGTGGTGATGATGATGATGGAAATGGCGATGCCAATGGTGGTGACAGTGATGGTGGTGATGGTGGTGATGATGATGGTGATGGTGATGGTGGTGGTAATGGTGGTGGTGGTGGTGGAGATGATGGTGATGGTGATGGTGGTGATGATGGTGGTGGTGGAGATGATGGTGGTGATGATGGTGGTGGTGGTGGTGGTGATGATGGTGATGGTGGTGATGGTGGTGATGGTGGTGGTGGTGGTGGTGGTGGTGATGATGATGATGGAAATGGTGATGATGGTGATGATGGTGGTGGTGGTGATGAAGGTGATGGTGGTGATGGTGGTGATGGTGGTGGTGGTGGTGGTGGTGGTGATGATGATGATGGAAATGGTGATGCCAATTGCTGCAGTCTGGTTGGGCACAGAATCACGAGCCACTCAAGCAGGAACAAAACTTTATTTTTGAAAATGCCGCCAATACCCCGTACGTGTCCGGCCAGCAAGCCGGTCCACCCACGCGGTCGCGTCCCCCGGAACCGGGGCCCAGGACCTCCCCCGGAAAACCCTCCTACTATCCTTCCCCAACCAGTGGGAACTTTCCAGGAGTTCTGTTCCGTAGCAGGCCAAGGTGAACAGCAGGAGTCCAATTTCCATATGAATGTAAATCTTCTCAATGGCTAGCTGGCTCACCTTACAACCAAAGGTGCCATGCATCATAATACTTTGCTGTGGCTCCTAGCAGCCGATGGTGGTGACTGTGATGGTGGTGGTGGTGACAGTGATGGTGATGATGGTGATGGTGGTGACGGTGATAGTGGTGAAGTTGATGGTGATGGTGGTGGTGACAGTGATTGTGATGGTGATGGTGGTGATAGTGATGATGATTGTGGTGGTGGTGTGATGGTGGTGACGGTGATGGTGGTGATGGTGACGGTGGTGACAGTGATGGTGATGATGATGGTGGTGGTGACGGTGATGGTGGTGAAGTTGATGGTGATGGTGGTGGTGACGGTGATTGTGATGGTGGTGGTGGTGATAGTGATGATGATTGTGGTGGTGGTGTGATGGTGGTAACGGTGATGGTGGTGGTGGTGACGGTGATGTTGGTGATGGTGACGGTGGTGACAGTGATGGTGATGATGATGGTGGTGGTGACGGTGATGGTGGTGAAGTTGACGGTGATGGTGGTGGTGACGGTGATGGTGATGGTGGTGAAGTTGATGGTGATGGTGGTGGTGACAGTGATTGTGATGGTGATGGTGGTGATAGTGATGATGATTGTGGTGGTGGTGTGATGGTGGTGACGGTGATGGTGGTGATGGTGATGGTGGTGACAGTGATGGTGATGATGATGGTGGTGGTGACGGTGATGGTGGTGAAGTTGATGGTGATGGTGGTGGTGACGGTGATTGTGATGGTGGTGGTGGTGATAGTGATGATGATTGTGGTGGTGGTGTGATGATGATGACAGTGATGATGGTGATGATGATGGTGGTGGTAGTGGTGGTGATGATAATGATTGTGGTGATGATGGTGGTGGTAGTGGTGGTGATGATAGTGGTGATGTGGTGACAGTGATGATGGTAATGACAGTGACTGGTAACGGTGGTGGTGGTGGTGATGATAATGGTGATGGTGGTGACATGGTGGTGACAGAGGGGATGGTGGTGGCAGTAGTGGCAGAGGGAGGTCTGGGGTATTGGCCCTGGGTGGCTCAGCTGGGCTCTGCGTGCTCAGGCTCCTGCCTTCCTGGGTTCCAGAGCGCCTTCTCCCCGTGTCACATGGCCTCTGCACAAGGCCTGCTGGAGCGAGCAGGGGACGTGGCAGTGGAGGTGACAGACGCAGCCCCTGCTCTCTCACAGCCTTATTTCAGGGTGGGGAGGCCGACACCAGGTAACAGACATGAAACAAGTGCTGTGTGGTTTCTTGATGGCGATGAGCAAGTCTCTCTGCGCTTCACGGAGAGAGGACCTGAGGCCCAGGAGGCCAGCACTCAGGAGTGTGTGTGTTCCAGGCCCAGGGGCCTCTCCCTGCCCCTGTCGTGGAGGCCAGTGCGGTGGCCACCACTGCTTGGTGGGCCCATGGGGGACAGAGCATCAGGGTGGGACCCACCAGGAGGCAGGGGACTCTGGGACGCGGGGGCAGCTCTGACTCTGGGGTCCGATGGACCTGAGTTTGATCCATTGACACTGTCAGCTAAAATGAGCCTTCGTGTCTCCGCGAGGCTCTGTCTGCAGACAGGGGGGAGCCAAGTGGGGTCCCAGGAGCCGGTGCAGCTGTAGGAAGCTGCAGGCGGTGCTGGGCTGCGGCTGCCACTGGGGCCCCACGAGGCCAGGTGTCCACCCGGGCCAGCTGGCCTGCAGCTCCTGGTCCTCCCTGCTCTACCCCTGCCCCTCCACAAGCTCCCTTCAGCCCCCAGAGGGTGGTTAAAAACACAGCCCTGGGCCCCCCACTCTCCTGCCTCAAACCCGTGACTTCCCTTGCGCTTGAGAGCCTCCTCTGTGGGTTTGCATGGTGGTCCGCCAGACCCTCCAGCCCACCCCCTTTCCTGCCTCAGGCTCAGCCACGCTGGCTGCATTTCTGTTTCTCAAGTGCTCTGAGCCGGCTCCAGTCTCCTGGCCTTTGCATGTGCTGTTCCTTCCACCTGAAGTGCCCTTCCCGCAGAGCACCCATGGCGGGGGGAACCTGGTTCTCGTTTTCCCTTAAAGTCTCTTCCTTTAGAGAGGGCGGGGTGATTCGGACTCCTTCCCACTTTTCTCCCTTGTTAATTTATTTCTCATTGTTCGTTTCTTCAAAAATACTTACTGAGCACCTAGTATGCTCCAGGCACCAGTCCAGGTGCTGGGGGACATGGCAGCAAAGCTGACAGACCGCAGTCCCTGCTCTCTCCCAGCCTTATTTCAGGGCGGGGAGGCCGACACCAGGTAACAGAGACCACGCAAGCGTTGCGTGGTTGGCTCGATGGCGATAAGAGCTACGGAAAACCAGAGAGAGGGGTGGGACCGCGGGGTCTGGCTGCTTCTCTGGAGCGTGGGCTGACTGGGGGCTGGTGCCAAGTCTGGCTTGTTCACCAGCAGAACCTGCACACAGTAGGTGCACAGGAAATACTTTTTGGAAAGATGAATGATCCAGCAGGGCCCAGGAGAGCAGGACACAGAGGCGGGAGGCCACCTGTTTCAGCAGGAGGGATGGAGCGAGGAGGCAGCCCACCCTTGGGATGGAAGAGGCCCAGTCTGGCCAGTGAGAGGCCCGTGGGGGAAGTGGAGGGCTCTGAGGGAGGATGTCACTCTGCCCCGGTGGTTGACATGCGGCTGACCAAGCTGCCTGGGAGCTTATGTAAGGCCCCTGGCTATTTGTCTGGAGCCAAGAGTGAAGCCCTGAGCTCAGGAGACAGACGGCAGCCCTGCTCTCTGCGTCCCTGACCAGCCAGGCCGAGTGGCAGGAAGTGCCAGCTCCCTGCCCATTGCCCCTGGGATCCAAGTGTCCAGACGCATCAGCTGCAGGGGCTCAGAGGTAGCCTGCAGCTGCGGGAGTGCAGGGCGGGTGCAGGTCGTGGGGCCTCTTTGCTCACTCTCTCTGCCCGGCCGGGCTCTGCCAGGGCTCTGGAGCCCCGGGGACCCTGGAGGACAAGGTTTTAGGGCCTGGAAACCTCCTGAGTGAGGTGTTAAGGGGCAGGTCCTGGAGAAGCTGTCCCTTCCCCCCAGTCATGCAAACCCGGCCAGGCCCCTGGGAGTTGTCACCAAGTGGGTCTGGAGGGCTGGCTCTGGGTCCTGGGCTCTCACGCGGCCTCCCTCTGTGTCCAGCTCAGTGTGGCCTTGGGAGCCACTCCCTTCTCTGAGCCTTGGTTTCCCCACCTGCCCGATGAGCACAATGACCTCCTGAGGTGGCCGGAGGGTCAGAGGAGCCCAGGTGGCAGAGGCTGGCTTGGTCAGACCAGCTGTGTGGTTGGCCAGGCCCAGCACCCGGTGACTGCGTGCCGTGCCTCAATGAGCAGTGACCATTTCAAGTTGGCACCGTTACAGCAAGTACAGCTGCTCAGGTCACAGACCCGGGACACCACCCCTGACTGGAGTGTCTGTCCTGTCCCCTCCCGGCCTCCATACGGTCTCCATCCGTGAACCAGAGCGGTTGGTCTAGACTGAGGCAGTGGGGGGTCCCCGGGTCTCGGGCTCCCTGCAGGTCTCCCTGAGGTGCCCCTTCCTTGGGGAGCCGCCCGGGAGTCCCTCCTGGCTGCTGGGGTCCCCCCAGTGTCTGATGCCACAACTCCCCGGCTGCTCCTTTGTAGCACAGTTGTCCCGGGGTCATGTCCACGTTTACAATGATTTCCTCCTTTTTCTTGCCAATTCCCTTTCCTCTCCAGGCTGCGACAAGTGCTCCACTCTCCTCTTTTATTTTTATTTGCAGTTTGGTGCTGGGGTTGGAACCAGGGCTCTGTGCTAAACACACACCCCACCACCCAGCCACACGCGAGTCCTGGCTGGGGGCAGCTTGGGGCAGAGCTCTTGCCAGCGTGTGCGAGGCCCTGGGTTCTGCCCTCGGCGTGGGGACAGGAGGGCGCTGGAAGGAAGACTCAGGCCTGGCACGTGACCAGACATGCCCTGGGACCGCCCAGCGGTCCACTCCTCCCTCATCCTCACAGCCGGAGTGAGGGCCCGAGCGGGGCTGAGCAGTGTCCCCTCCTGGGGGAGGCAGCTGGGGGCGGGTGCCAGGCCTGCCCCCCACGGGCCACCCTCTCTGCTCCCCCAGGGCGCACCCCTCAGCGCTGACATGGCTGAGAGCACCCCGCCAGCCTCCTCCTCGGCAGCAGCTCCAGCCCCTGAGCTGGGAATAACCGCGCAGCCGGGGCCCCAGAGTCCCCCGCCGTCCCCTCCCGGCCTGGAGGAGCCCCTGGATGGAGCCGATCCTGAAGTCCCCCACCCGGACCTGGCGCCAGTGGCCTTCTTCTGCCTGCGACAGACCACCAGTCCCCGGAACTGGTGCATCAAGATGGTGTGCAACCCATATCCTTTGCGGGCCTGGGCTGTTGCACCTGCCCCGGGGCCCAGGGTGGGGACAGGGGAGGTAGTCCTTTCCAGTGAGCCCGCCCACCCAAGTCCTCGCCCTCACTAGAAGGTGAGGCCTGGCTAGGCCACGGGCCTTGGTGGTGGCAGGCGGGCGCAGATGGTTGGCAGGGAGGCTCTGGGCTTGGGCTTGGTCAGATGAGGACGTGGGGTCTTGCTGACAGGAAGGTTCTGGAAGTTGCCGGTGGCTCAGCCAGTGCTTTGTGTGAGGGGCTGGGGACGCAGATCCATCAGACTCTGGCCCAGCTCCTGGCCATGAGCCATCCATGGTGGGTGGTGACCACAGAGATGGCGGGAGCTGTGACCAGGGCTGCTGAGGGCGGGCTGGGGACAATGGATCCCCTGGCGAGTCCCCTGCTGCGGCCTCTGTGAACTCCTGCCACTCCTGGCTTGAGACCTGTCCTCAGGGTTTTGTGCTGCGGGCGGCGGAACACCCGGGGCTGGACGGTCAGAGTGAGGTTCAGCGCTTACTGTTCTGGGTCTGGGGAGTCTGAGGCGGAGGGACCGGCACAAGGCCTTGGTGCCGCGTCATCCTGGGGCAGCAGAGAGCGAGCGGGACCCGGCCTGTCTTGTAACGACCCGCTCTCGCGATGACCAGCCACCTCCCCGGCAGTGGCAATGCCCACCCGTGAGGCCAGAGCCCTCTTGCAGGATCCCCTCTTTGAGGTCCCACCTTTCAGCTCTGCTGCGTTGGGGATTAAATTTCCACCTCATGAGTTTTGGGGACACATTAAGACCCTCACCCCCAGGTTCCCACTCCCGCGGCCAGAGCACAGTCCTAGCCCTCCTGCCAGGCCCTGCGCCTGCCCATGGGCCTTGCTCTCTCCACTGTGCTCCCCTCGGGTCCTCGGGGCCTCAGAGCCTTCCCGAGTGCTCTTCCCGCCCCTCCTCGCTTGGCCAGCGCCCTGCAACTTGGAGCTTCAGTGTCACCTCCTCCCGGAGGCCCTCAGGGATTCCCCTCGGGCCTCCGTGGGGTCAGCTAGACATGGAACGCAGCATCCTCCTCCTGGGTGGTGCCAGATGGCGGGCAGGGACGGAACCCTCTTGTCCACCGCTGGACACTTTGGGGCCTGGCACATGGTGGTGTCCTCCGTGTGCTCTCTGGGTGCGTGGACAGAGTCGGAGCTGGGCCTCGCTGAGAGGGAGGGGCCAGGTGGGGAGGGGGTGCTGTGGCGGTGGCACCCCTGCTGGAGAGGGAGGTGGCCGGAGGGCGGGGGGCCCTGGCAGCCGCAGGAGGCGCCACCTGGGCCCTGAGAGCAGCGGGGGCCGTGGGCAGTTTGCGCTGGGACCTGAGCTTGGGTGTGGGGCTTGGGACGGGGGCTGTTGGTGGCCTCCTGCTGGTGCTGGAGGCCACCCAGGGAAGGTAGGCTGCAGGTGAGCCCTGCGCTAGGCTCCGGATGCCCAGAGGCAGGCGGGTGTCAAGGCTGATCCGGAAAGGAGGCCGCTGTGCCCAGTCTGCCCAGGTCTGCTGGCCTCCCTGTCCACAGGGGCGGAGGTGATGGTGGGCCCTGGGCCCCCAGCTCCTGGAGGCCAGAGGGTCCAGTGTCAGGGAGAGGAATGCAGAGTGGGTGACGGTGGCTCTTGGGGCCACAGGCCTCGATGCTCCCTGGGGACGGTCAGGGGTCTCCGACACGGTGAGGCCTGGCAGGACTCAGCTGGGGCTTCGAGGTCCAGGCTGCCTGGGGCATCCCAGGATCTCTTGGCCCCTGGGCACTAAGTATTAGTCCACCAGTCCCTGGGGACCCAGAGGACAAAGAACCGTGTCCCAGGGACTCCTGGGAGTGGCAGAGGCAGGTGCCACCCATGTGAGACGTTTTACTACAAAGTGTTGGGGAGACTTGGGGCGTGCAGAGTGTAAGCAGGGGTCGGCTAGGCAGAGGAGGGGTGACTGCAGCGGGTTTGGGCCTTCAAGGAAGAGAAGGCTGGTTGGAGGACCAGGGAGATGGTGGGACAATGTCACAGTGGCCAGGGCTGGGCAGGATGACAAGAGTGGATTTCGACTGTGCCCCTTGGGTGCTGTGTGACCTTGAGTATGTCTTTCACCTCTCTGGTCAGGATGATTATACTGTAGATGGCCTTGGCCTGGGAGTCTGACTTCAGGGCTGGAGCAGCACAGAGCTGGAGCAGCACAGAGCTGGCCCAAGTGGCCCAAGTGGCCCCTCGAGGTGCATTGGTCAAGTTCTGTGTGCCGTGTATGGCTTTGGGCAGGGCCCTCTCTCTGAGCCCCGGCCTCTCTGCCTACGATGGAGGGCCAGACGAGGTGCCCTCTTCTTGCTGTGGGAGCCTGGGGGCCAGCCATGCTCACAAGGAGGATGTGCCCTTGACCTCAGGCAGCCTGGCCCGCCCACGGCCATCCCTGGTTTTCTACCTTTCTGACCTCCTGGGCCAACAGAGCCTTTGGGCCACTCTCCCTATCTCCACCCTCTGAGCCAGGCGGAGGAGGGTGACGGGGGTTGGGGACCACCAGGGGCTGCCCTGGAAGGGGGAAGGGAGGGGTGCCCCAGAATCCCCACGGTCAGAGGCTGCTGGCCCCTGGGCTGGAGGATGGAGGTAGCTCAGGCCTCAACCGGAGCTTCAGCCAGGGAAGTGGGCATCCCCAAGTGCCCGCATGGGAGGGCGTCAGGGCAGGGCTCAGCTGGGGCTTCTGGGTGACTCGCTGTGGCGGTGCTTTGAGGCCCATCCCAGGATCTCTGGGCCCTGGGCACTAAGTATTTGTACTGTCCTCAGTCATGTGACCACCGACAGGTCACATGTCCAGACTCTGCAGAGGAAGCTCTACTCCCGCTGAGGCCGAGCCCAGAGGAACGGCAGACATGGGGCGAGGGACCAGCAGTGGGCACCTCCCTGGATCCTAGGTCGGGTCGGGGACAGGGCAGTGGGGCATCCGCCCCCACAGCTGATCCTGAGCTTGTGTCCCTGGTGCTCAGGGGCCTGGCCCAGGGCCAGCTGCCCTTTGAAGCTTGGTGCTTCCTGACTCAGCTCCTTGCTCGGCCCGAGCTGGGCCCTGAGTCACCACCTGACTCACGGGAGCTTGCGAGCCGGGAGGGAAAGGTTCACTCGCCCAAATGTCAGCACCGCTCCCTGCCCGGCCTGGGCCTTGGCTTGTGCCGTCGGCTGGGGGTTCAGCTGGGAGGCCCCCGGGTTTGAAATGCCAGGGGCTAGACAGCACAGCCTGACTCATGGCAGGTGGCGTGTGGCACTGTGACAAGTGCTGGGCACTCGAGTCAGACGGACCCGGGGGCCGGTTCTGCCTCCAGTTGCTCTGTGACCCTGGGTTAGTCTCTTCACCTCTCTGAGTCCCAGTTTCCCTGCTGTCCACAGAGGACGGTCTCCGGGCCTGCACAGAAGACTGCAGCAGTATGGGGGACTGTGACCACGGAGCTTGGTAGATGAGACAAGCAGCGCATACACGTGGCTTTCACTGTCGGGAGAGCCCGAGGGGGATGAGCATCCTCACGCTCTGCTGAGTAGACACTCTGCTGGGGTAGATTCAATAAGACTCTGGGCGACAGGGACCCAACACCTTCCAAGGACATCGTCTCCAAGGAAAATCGGATGCGACCTGTTATCTAGGGGAATTGGTGGGAGCTTTGCTGCTGGTGCTGGCCGGTCAGTGCAGACATTGCTGATCGATCCTGGCACCTGCAGCGGGCGGCCCTGGCAGCCAGGACTGACCAGCTAGGACCCATTTCCCACCCTCCCTTAGATCTCAGGGCCTTTCTCAGGAGCAGAACCAGCTGCAGTTCCATGTGGTCTCCGGGAGCCTCCGTTTCAGGGTCCGCGGGAGGCTGAGGAGGCTGACCTGACCTTAGACGGGGGCTTTGCCTGCACCGTCCCTTTTATCCCCCGAGGTCCCCCCACCCCCGGACCTCACCCCATTTTACACCTGAGAAAAGTGAGGCTCCGAGAGGTTGCACTGCCAGGATGTGATGGGGTCCCCAGGCCCCCAGCGTGCACGTGCCGGGGTCTGTCCCTGGGGTTTGCAGTCCCCGGACCCCGCGCGCTGCTGGGCCGGCCTCCTGAGTGACAGCGCTGCAGAGCTCTGCTGCAGCGAGCCGGCCACGCTTCGTGGGGACGCCAGCCAGCTGTGACACCTCCTCCTGCTCTGACCAGCTGACTAGGGAGGGTGCTGCCTGGGCCGGATGCGGGAGCCCCGCTGCCCAGTGACCTTGGCCGAGTCACTCCCCCTGGTGCCTGGGCTCCTGGCCTGCGGAGGGGCCCAGCGGCTGCGAGGTCTGGGAGGGCTGAGTCCCCCTGCCGTCCTCCTGGGACGGGCTGGCCGCTCTGGTTCCCGCCTTGCCCTCTGCCTGCTCCTGGCCGCCGTTCTCCCCGATCTCCACTGCCACCTCCCGGGGCCGGGGTCCACGGGCTGGTGGCCGAGAACCCTGCCTCGGACTCGCTGACCCGGCCCATCTCTGGGAGGGGCAGGGGCAGGGCCCATGGCGTGTCCAGGGCCCCGGGAGCCAAGTCTCGCGTCCCATGCAGCTGGCGGGTTGCCCAGGGATGAGGGCCCCATCCACCTCAGCACCACTGAGTCTTTGTCCCTGTGTGACGTCCTGTGGCCGGGACGTTGCTCTGGCTCCTGGGAGGGAGGACAGCTGGGTGGCCATCATGAGATGGCTCTGGGGTCGTGGCGAGGAGTGAGGGGGCCCAGGGTGGGACTGGACAGGCGTGGTGGCCCTCGGGGCCGGCAGGGAGGAGGGGACCCTGATTCTGGGGCTGCCCCAGGGTGTGCCCCTGTTGCCGAGGGAGTGGAGACCCGTGCTGGTGGCCCTGGACAGGCCCTGGCCCTCCTGAGCCTCGCTCCTGTGCATTGGGGCCACGGGGACCCTGGTTGGGGACACTGGGTCAAACGAGGGCTCCAGGGTGAGCACCGGGCAGACTCGGCGCTGGTGGCTCCTCCGTGCACCTTGGAGCTGATGGTGGAGCCGTGGGTCCCAAGGCACGTGGGCAGCTGGGCCCTGTGTCCCTGGCAATGGCCTGAGAACGTGCTGTCCCCTGGAGTGGGAAGGTGCCGGGCGAGGAGCAGGCCTTCCCTGAAGAAGACCCCGCGCTGGCCACCTGCCCGGGTCACGTGGTCCGTCCCTGCCTCCTGGCTGCCTCAGTTCCGCTGTACAGACAGGACCTAGGGCCACCAGCTTAGGCTTTGAGGACCTCTGTGCCAGCTCTGCGCCATCAGGAAGTCCTCCTTAATCTAACCTCCATCCTGTCCCGAGCCCTTTCTCTCCGCCGGGCACTGGGAGCGGGCAGCTGGCGGCCCTCCCCTCCTGCCCACGTGACAGCCAGTGTCCTCCTCTCCCCTCCTTCCCGCAGGGAAGAGCATGGCCAGGAGCCCCAGGCTGTGCAGGCTCAGCCCGCCCTCCCCTGGGCCACCGCGCCCTCCCTGGGCCACCGCGCCCTCCCTGGGCCACCGCGCCCTCCCTGGGCCACCGCGTCCTCCCCTGGGCCACCGCGTCCTCCCTGGGCCACCGCGCCCTCCGGGACCTGGGCTCCCTGTGTGAGGCTGCGTGTCATCCTGGACAGATGCCCGGGCGCGGCGGTTGTCCCTCCCTCCTCCCCGCTGGGACCAGAACTGAACTCAGCCTGGGTCTGCGGCTCCCTGTCCACCTGGTTGTCCCCTGGTTGTCCTTCAACCCCATTCTGGGGACTCCCCTCGTGTCCCCAGACTCACATGGATGCTTCTATGTGTCCCCAGCTCCCCGCCCAGGCTTCCCTGGACCTGCCGCCTGCCATGCCCACTCCGCTTCTCTGTCCCACCTGTCCAGGTCCCACCTGTCCCCCAAGGCCCAGCTTCCAGGGGAGACCCTGGGGGCAGGGCCTGTGGCCTGGGTTCTGGTGTCCCGGGCAGGGCCTGGACCGGGTGTTCAGGGGCCTCTTCGTCTTTCCCCTTTTCCAGGCGCTTGGCTGCCCGCCGTGGCCCCCCGCGGGTCTTCTGGGCACCTCTTGGGGGCCGCGGGGCAGCGAGTGTCCCTGCTCTGCCTCCGGAGCCTGGGGAGACCGAGGCCCAGGAGGGAGCTGACTTGCCCAAGGTCACAGTTGAGTGGTGCTGAAGCCAGGGCAGGCGGGTCCCCGAGCCCAGCCCTAGGCCAGGGCTGCCCCAGCCCAGCCTGTCCAGAGGCGGTGCCGTCCTCCGCAGCGGGCCTGGTGGGACGCCCAGACGCGCAGGCTGTGCCGGAAGTGGCAGCCCGTGCCTGGGCATCCGTCCACTTCCCTCCGTCTGGTGTGGAGAAGGTTGTTTTCCTCAGAAACAAAAGTCAGCTTCCAAGGTACCCCCGCCCCCAGGAGGCTCTGAGGCAGAGTGGACGCTGTGCTCTGCGGGCAGCAGGTGGGCCGGTTGGCCAATCAGAGGAGCCCAGGGTCCGGGAGATTCCGGAGGGCGGCCCCAGGTCCCGTGGCGTGGAGATTCCTGGGTAACAGAACTGCAGGGCCGAGGCCGCCCCGATCTGGCCCCGCGAAGTCCGTCTGCAGGAAGGGGTCTTTCCGTCTGGGTCTCGCTGCATGAATAGAGTTTTCCAGAACAGTTAGGGGGGGAGTTGCCGAGGGAGAAGGGAGGCGTTGGTTGGCATGGGCTGGCGAGCAGGGTGTGAGGTGCCAGGCTAGAGCTTGCACTCGTGACGCTGGGGGGGACACTGAGGGGCGTCCAGCAGGGACCGACACAGGCAGATGCGCCTAGTAGGGCTGTCGCTCTTGGGGTGGAGGCAGGGTGCCCGAGGGGAGACCGAGGCCTGAGGCCGGGCGGGACTTGCAGGGCCCTCTGCTCGGGCGTTCACTGGGCAGGAGTCTGACACTTGCTGAACCTGTGGACGGTCCCCAAGGGCTGCTCTGTCATGTCGGAAGGGCCACCATGCAGGCCTGGGCACCCAGAGGTGACCCCACACTGGAGTCGCCCTCCTGTGACCAGGGCAGGAGGTCGGTGATGGGGGATCCCAGCTGAGGACATGTCCCGACCCAGGCCTCCGAGCCACGTTTGGGGTCCAGGGACGCTGATGGCCTGGGCGAGGACAGGAGGGGGCTGGGGCAGAAGGCCACCTGTGGTCTGGACTCCGGGGTGGAGGGGTCTGCAGGCAGGAGGCAGACCTACTGTGTGTGGGTGGCCCCTGAGACTTGGCCCCGTTGACCATGAGGGCCAGAGGGGGGTGTGCCCTGCAGGGCCCCCGAGCCTGGCGGTGGCAGTGAGGGTGACCGAGGGGGCCGAAGCCCTTGGTAGTTGACGTGGGGCAGAGGGAGGCAGGGGACGGCTGGCGAGGAGCGGCCCCTCCCGGCTGGTGTCATTCCCAGTCCTGCCCGTGTCAAAGCTGACTGTGCCCTGGCTCCCTGAGACCCCATGGGGACCTGTGGGGAGACAAACACCCGTCTGTCCCCCTGGGAGAGACCAATAGTCTAGCCGTCGGGGTCCTCCTGCTGATCCCCAGCAGCTTCCCGTGGGTCGCCCTTCAACCTCCCCCCGGGCCGGACGCTGTGTGTGGTGCTGAGCAGAACTTGCCCTCTCTGGGCGCCTCCCAGCCCCGAGGGAGCGGCTACCCAGTGGGGTGGAGGCGGAGAGCGCGGTCAGGAGAAGCGCCCGGCTTCAGAGCGAGGGTCTGTGAAGGAGGCGGGGACGGTGCTGTCCCTTCCTGAAGGGTCTCCGGGGGCCACGTGGCGTGAGCTTCAATCCTGGGGAGCCACTTGTACAGCGTCACATACTAACTGTGTCCCCACGAGCCCCTCTGCCCGGCTGCCCCGTCCATGGGACACCCAGCCACCCGCCCACCCCTGACGCCTTTCCATCCCTTCGCCCACTCACCTGTGCGCCCCCATGGCCACCAGCCCTCACCTCACCTCCGGCGTCCACCTGCCCATCACCCGTCGCGCCCACCCTCCCGTCCACCCCCACCACCCCTCCGTCCATCGCCCATTCACTGGCTTGGCAAGGGCTGGCCGACCACCAGTCCCTCTGTTTCTCACCCCATGGGCCATCTGCCCTGTGCCCAGTCCAGCCCCGTGCTGGACGCCCCTCCCCTCAGCCAACTGTCCTCCCTGCCGGGCTGGGAGCTCCTGGAGGACAAGCCCCGTGGCCTTGCGCACAGTAGGGGTGCAGCAGAGCGTGCACTGGACCCGGTCCCCCCAGGCACAGCTGAGGCGGCGGGGCTCAGAGGACAGAGGTGAGGTGGCCGGTGGCCGAGGAAGCCCCTGGCCCAGGGCTCTGGAGCTGGCTGGGGAGGAGCGGGGGCCGCGGGGCGAGGGCTGCCGAGCGGAGGTCGGGAGGAGGCCAGGGTGGGTGGAGGCTGTCCAGGAGGAAGGGAGGGACGGTGTGGCCGGCCGCGGGCCAGAGGTGATCAGGCAGGGCCCCCGGGTGACAGGGACTCTGGACAGCTTCCAGGAGGGTGATGGGGCCTGGGACAGAGACTGGGGACCTGGCCACCCCACAGAAGGCCATTGTCACCTGAGGAGTGGGCGTGGGGTCAGGGAGAGGAGGGGTGGCCCTGAGACCCAGCATTTAAGGGGCAGGGAGGAGGGCCAGCCCAGGGCTCGCGGTGGCCCCTGGCCCTGGGGCCGGCTCAGGTGGGGAGGCTTTTGGAGAAAGTTCAGCGTTTCTTTCTGTCAAGCAGTGAAACCCCCCCGCAGTGTCCTGTGCAGCTCTGTGACTGTCACTGTAAAGTCACCGAGCTCTTTGTGGTGGTTGTAGAGCTGAGAATGTCACACCCGTCCGTCATGGCCAGGGCCCGGGGGGCCTCGAGGCTCAGCTTGTTGGTGACGCAGCCTTGAGAGGGCTTTGGGGACTGCGTTAACGTCCCCTGCTCCCGGGCGGCTCCTGGGCTTCAAAGGACTTGATTTGAAAGCGTTGTTCTGGGAAGGGGCTCGTGGGGTTCACGCCTGAGGCCCCGAGAAGGCTGAGGACCGGGTTCCAGGAGAGGGTCAGCGTGTCCACTGCTGCTGGCCGAGGGCGGGCGCCAGGAGCGTGGCCTGCTGTGCCCGTGTGTGTGTGTGTGTGTGCGAGGGCCTGGGAGGCGCGGGCTGCGGGCTCCCTCTGGATGCTCAGGGGGTCGTTTGGGGAGTGGACAGGTCAAGGCGGCGCGTCACCCGTCCCTTGTCTTGCCCTCACCCTCTCTGTGTCTCCCCCGAGTGTCCACCTGTGGTCTCCAGGTCAGACCTGCATCTCCCTCATTTGGGTTCCCAGAGCCAGGCACAGAGGGAGGGCGAGGGGAGTCAGTGGCCAGGGCGGGGCGTTGGCGGCCAGCAGAACCCTGTCCTGGGCAGGCATGCTGCCTTGGTGCCTCCCAGCGACGGGGATCTCACCACCTTCTGAGGCTGCAGGTGACTCTAGGTAGGGCTCCCGGTCGGGCTCCACAGTCTAGATGGCCTTGCTCTGCCCCTGACCAGCTCGCCTGTTGGGGAGGGGGTCACCCATGGCACTGTGACAGCTCAGAGCAGGTGCCTGTACCCCCTGCTCCTGCCCAAGTCACAGAGGCCTCCCCACAGGTGCACCTACCTTGTGGCCGGGCTTCTGAGGCCAGGTCAGCCACAGGCAGTGGACCCTGGTCCCCTGGGGCCTGCCTGACCCTTCTCTTGGGTAGTGGCCAAAGCAGGGGTGTCTGACGAGCGTCCGTGGCCGCAGCCTCCATTCTGAGGCCCCTCCGCCAGGTCCTCCTCAGGCCCCACGGCCCTTCGTCCCTCCCCACTGTCTGCACACTGTGCGTCTGGGGACCAGGGAACCAGGCCTGGCAGGGCCGTCTGTCCTGTGGGACGCTCCCTGCCCCCAGAGGGACACACATGCCAGAGGCCCGGGGTACAGGGCCACCTGCCCAGCAGCTTGCAGTCCTCACTCAACCGCGGTGTCATCCTGGGCAGGGTCTGCCGCCTCTGGACCTCCATTTCCCCGTCTGTAAAGTGGGTGCCATCAGCCGGTTGCCGTGGGAACAAACCCCAAGACAAACGTAGAAGGTGGACGGTGAGAGTTCAGGTCCAGCCTGAGCTGAGGTCCCCTATGTCCGGGGACAGGCGTGTCGGCCTTGCAGTTGCCGGGCAGGTCTCCGTGGGTCAGAGACAGCAGGCGCCCCCACCTGCTTGGGTTTCCTTGGTGGCTGCGTTTTTATTTTCACTCAGGGCTGATGCTTTTCATTATTTTTGACCCCCCTGTTTTTTTAATCGAGGTGAAATATGCACAAGTGGAGCTCACAGACCTGAGTGGGCCCAAGGCGCTGCCCTGGAACTCCGCTCCCGTGACCGCCACTCAGCCAAGAGCATCTCCGCTCCCGGGAGCCCCCGCACCCCCTCCCCACCCTGGGCTGCTCCCCTCAAGTCCCCTCTCCCTGACCTTGGCTGCAGGTTAACTTGGCCTCGTTTTAACTTCACGGAGTTGCACTCACACGTTATTTGCTCTGAGGTCTGGCTCTGTCACCCGGTAGAGATTCGTCCATGCCGCCGGTCACTTGTCTTCAGGGCTCTAGAGTGTTCCACCCCCAGCGTGTCCCATGGGGTTCCTCAGCCTCGACCCTGTGACACTTTGGGTGGATGATCCTTTGCTGAAGCTGCTGTCCTGGGCATTGCAGGCCGTCAGCAGCTCCCCTGGTCTCTACCCACTAGTGCCCAACCCCCCAGGTGTGACAGCCAAGAATGGCATGGCCCCTTGTCCCCAGGGGATCAGCCAGCCCTGGTTGAAAGCCGCTGTTCTGTTGATGGGCCCTTGGGTTGTTCCTGGGTTGGGGGTGTGACTGATAACGCCTCCATGAGCACTGCATGGGGGGACTTAGGGGACAGTGCTGTGGACACTACCAGGGTCCTAGTGTGGGCCCGTGGTGGGGGCAGGAGGAGTGCTGGACCTCCCAGAGTGGCTGTTGCCCTGGAAGATGGGGCTCCAGGCCCAGGACAGAGCAGGCTCGGAAATGGCACCCCCTTCAGCAGCACGTGAGTGAGGAACGGCCACCGAGGCTGGGTCCCGGGCAGGGCCACCCCCAGGTACCCTGGGGCAGGAGCCAGGTTCATCCCGGTGGCCCAGGTGGACGCAGGCTCTCCAGAGGGGCTGAGGATGTGGCCTCGGAGAAGCCAGGTGGCCCAGGCCTCCGCCCCCGGGTGGACATGAGCCCGCCCAGGGGCACCCTGGGAAATGGACTCGGTTTCAGATTTGACAAAAATAAAAACACACTTGGCCGCCCCCGCCC
This sequence comes from Ictidomys tridecemlineatus, assembly GCF_052094955.1. Lineage (NCBI taxonomy): Eukaryota > Metazoa > Chordata > Mammalia > Rodentia > Sciuridae > Ictidomys > Ictidomys tridecemlineatus. Next base: position 8,088,089 of record NC_135482.1, on the reverse strand, counting down.
AAACTGCCCCGCCCCCAGCCTCCTCCAGAGCCCCCCGAATTACAGAAGCCCTCCCCGCGGTGGCCAGAGGGGGTGGTCGCCATGGTAACCGTGCAGGCCGCTGGCTGCTCCTGGAGAGGAGGCCTGCTGGGGCTGGGCGCGGCCCCTCACCCAGTCACCCTTCTGCTTGGGGCCTGCAGTGTGAGGGCCCTGGCCTGGGGGCTGCCTGGTGACCCTGCCCCTTGCTCTGGCCGCCCGAGGGCTGGGGGCTGGTCCTCTCGGCCTCTGTGGCCTCTTCCTGCTGCCTCCCCACCCACCGCTGCCTCCTGCAGGTGAACCTGCCTCTTCCTGACCCCTCTGGGGGCCACACAGGCTGATGGACTGAGGGCTGAGCCCCTGCTGACCCAGGCCCAGCCTCTACTCTGGCTCGGCCCCGGAGGCGCCGGTGGGTGAGAAGAGACAGTGGATGTCTCTCTGGCCGGCAGCAGCCGAGGGTCGGGCCTTCCCAGGTCTGAGCCCACGATACGCGGTTAGAAACGCACTCGGGGGCCGGCGAGGGCCCTGCTGACCCTGCCGGCCGCGGCCACCTGCCTGGCCCCTGTCGGTCAGTGGTGGCAGAGGGTGGTGGTCGCCATGTCTATAAAGTAGTGTCTGCCAGTCGGGGAAACTTTGTCCCGGGCCAACCTGCTCAGGCTCAGGCACGAATTGTTTGACTGATTTTTTTTTTTTCGTACCAGGAATTCAACTCAGGGGCCCTCGACCACTGAGCCACATCCCCAGCTCTTTTATTTTTCATTTTGAGACAGGTCTCACTATGTTGCTTAGGGCCTTGCTAAGTTGTTGAGGCTGGCCTCTAACTTGCAATTCTCCTGCCTCAGCCTCCCGAGCCACCCGTGATTAACAGGCGTGCACCACTGCTCCTGGCTTTATTAATTTATTTATTTTTAAAGCAGGAGAGCCCTGGCCCTGGGACCCTGTGTGCTGGGGCCTCTGGCCCCTTGCAGCCTGTGCTTTCTGTTGGGTTTAAATGAGATAGTGTGTGGGGTTTGATGGGAAGCCCCTAGCAAACAAGCCCTCAGGGCACTTAAGACATGTTTGCGATCGTTACCATTGTTACCGTTGTTAGCCCGGTGCCCGGCACACAGCACTCAATATATACCCTGCTCTGGTCTAGGCCCCAGTTCTTATGCCTTAGGGAGGCACGATGGTGGGGCTGGGAGGTGGGTGAGTGTCCAGGCCTCTGGATCCCGCTGGCCGCTGCTGTGGCTTTGGTGCCCAGAGGGCCTGGCGGCTCCACGGGCCCTGGGGCTGTTTTCTCCCGAGGCTCAAGGCTCGGGCACCTGGGGTGGCTTTTCCTGCCAAGGAAACGGTATTGATCGGCTGCCATTGATCTGCTGCTCCATCCGGGCTCCTCCAAGGCCGCCTGTCGGGGAGCTAATCAGCCCGAGGGACTGCACGCGGCAGCTCCGAGGGGCAGCCTGGACACGGGGCCTGGACACGCGGGCCTCACGGGGTGGGCCCCCGGGCAGGGAGAGGGTGGCGATGGTCACTTCGGCCTCTCTGCCCACTCCCTGTCGTCGACGTCCCTGGGGTTGGACCTCAGGGTCCCTGCTGTGTGGCATGGGTGCCACTGACGGGGACCAGGCCCTGGGCGTGACGTAGCGGGTGGTCGGACTCCAGGTGGACAGCCTCAGACTCCAGGCAGGGCCTTTGAGCCTCGCCACCAGAGGCCCTGGGCACCACTGAGGACTCCTGCCCCGTGGAGCTCAGTTACCCAGACCCTTCCCGCCCTCTCGGGCCCCAGCCTCCTCTGCTTGGTCCTGGACTCTGCCCCTGGCCTGCAGGCGCTCACTCCCCAGGGCTGAGGATTAACAGTGGGAGCGGCAGGCGCTGGGCCGGGGGCGGGAGCCCTGGACTCCCCTGAAGCCTCCATCCCTCGCTGGGCCAGGCCGGAACCCTGGACTCCCCTGACAGCCTCCACCCCTCTCTGGGCCAGGCTGGAGCCCTGGACTCCCCTGACAGCCTCCACCCCTCGCTGCTCGGTTTGGTTCCTCCTCCAGGAGGGCCGCCGCCTTTGATCTGCAGCCCGCGGGGTATGGGGGTGCGTGGCGGGAGCTGCGGGCAGTGAGGCCGGCTCGGCCTGACTCCCGGCCAGGACCCAGGCTCTGCCACCTGGGATGGCCTGAGTGCCTGGGGAGGGGCCGGGCCACCCACCCCCGCCCCGTGCATCTGCGGCCGAGGCCTCCTCTCGGCCCGGGACCCACCGCAGGGCGAGTTGGACCAGCGGCGGGGCAGCTCTGCGCAGTGGCCACAGGCTTGAGTGAGCATCTGGGCTGTGTGTGACCTTGATCCAGTCACACCAGACCTCCAGGCCCGACTCCTCATCTGTCCCCAGTGAACTGTGGTGGCAGCTAAGGTCACGTCCAGGGGTGCCCGGCGCCTGGTTGTCGTGGTTACTGAGGGGCCTGTCGGGTGGGGAGCTCCAGCTCGGGCGGGGCAGAGGGGCCAGAGCGGGAGTCGCTGGGGCGGGAGAGTGTGCGGAGGGCCAGGGACAGGAGGCGCTAGGAGAGATGGGCTGGAGGCGCCCATGAGGTCAGAGCCCCGGGCGTCGGGCCAAGGGGGGGCGACAGGCCGCGGACGGGATCTGTGGGGCGAGTCGGGTCGGGGTGCAGGCGGGTGATGGGGGGCCGCGCTCGGTGGGAGAAGCAGCCTCTGGGCCTCTGACCCCCTCCTTCCAGCGGTGACCTTGGGCAGCTGGGTCCCCTCTTAGTTTCCTGATTCGTAAGTGGGGCTTTTCACAGGACCCTGAGGATCTGATGATGTGACACTGGCAAACGCTCCTTGTGTTGGGGACACAGCAGGTGCTGGGTATTGTGGGGGACACTGGAGGCAGAGACCCAGTGGAGGCCAGAGAGAAGGCTGGTGCCGGGGCCAGGTGAGGCGCTCGGGCCATGGGGAGGACAAGGCCACATGCCACGGAGGAGAGCCCTGGCCGCGGGGTCCAGCTGGTGACCTGGAGAGGCCCCTGGCTTCCCCGCCTGTGAAGTGGCCTGTGACCCTGTAGGGAGGGCTGGACTCCGGGCCCCAGGAGACGCTGCTCAGGAGGACAGAGGCCGGGGACAGGGAGTGCCAGGCGCGGGGCAGAGCCAGGGGAGCGGGCAGGTAATTAGAACTTCAGAAAGTTAATTAACGAGGAGGCCACCAGGGAGGCTCAGGCCCAGGGGCCTGGCAGCGGCGGCATTGATTACAGGCTGGGAGGGAGGATGGCAGTGGGTGGGGGACAGGACGGAGCAGGGCAGAGACCCCAAGGGGGGAGGCGGCAGAAGGCCAAGTCCCAAGGAAACCAGGTCACCCCCCAAGGGGCAAGAGGGCTCCCCCACTGGGGCCGGGGTCTGGCTGAGGGTCCCACAGGCTCCATTGGAGTTGGACGGGGGCCGGGGGCTGCTCCTAGAGGCCTGTTACTGTCACAGCTGTGAATGCAAAGTCCCTGTCCCCTGGGAGGTGGCTTCTGTCACAGTTGGGTGGTGAGTGCTTGGAGGGAAGGAAAGAGGAAGGGTGTGGCAGGCACTTGAAGGAGGGGTGGGACTTCTCCGAGCAGGTGACATGAAGTTAGAGGGTCAGCCTTGGGGGGTCCTGGACGTCACACCCCCGGTTGGCAGGGACACTGTGTGCAGAGGCCCTGAGGTGCGGCAGGGGACTGGTGGGTCAGAGGCGCGTGGGGGAGACAGCAGGGGTCTGAGCAGGCGGGAGGCGGACTGTATTTGGCGGCAGGCGCCGTTAGGGATTCATGTCACGCAGAGAGAGCACAATGCTTCTGTGTCCTCGTGTCCTCGGGGTTAAGCGCCTCTGGGTTCAATTCCAGGTGCCAAAGGTAAAAAGCTCCCTGGTATTTTTGACCCCTCACCCTCGCTGTGAGGAGGGGCCGGAGCAGCCCCGTGGGCAGTCTTGGGGCCTCAGTGGGGCCTAAGAGGTCCAGGGACGGTAAGGGGCATGCCTAAGGCCCCAGAGTCCCTCAGTGCCAGGGCTGAAGTCCCTTGTCCAGCTGACCACCAAGGCCTTCCTCTGCAGCTCAGTTCTGGGGCAGGAGTCGGGGTTGTGTAGACAGCACGCAGTGGGGTCTGTCGCAGACAAGGAGAGATGTAGCCTCTAAGGGCAGTCAGGCTTTCTGTTCTGGAAGTTCATCTGTGAGTCTGACTGCAGTCATTCATGTAGTCTGTGGCTTAAGTCCATTTTAACTTGAGTTACCCTTTTTCAACTAGGGCTCGGTCAAGACAGGAGAGTCCAGGTTGGGAGACTGAGATCTGAGCCCCCTCCTCTGTGTCATGACAGATGGGGGATCGTGAAGACACAGGCCCTGAGGTCCCTCTGAGTTTCTGTGACTAGGTGGTTGAGAGTGGTGGGACAGGACACAGTGGGCTGTAAGGCGGAGCAGGGGTTGGGGTGGGCAGAGCTGGGGCCCCCAGGCCCTGTCCCCTCTGGGGGCTCAGTGGAGAGAGGGTTTCTAGGTGCTGTTGGCTTGGTGCAGGGGTGGGCGGGCGTCCAGCTGGTTTGGGCTCAGGGCAGACCAGGGGGGTCAGGGAGGGGAGGAGGCCGGAGTTCGGAAGCTGGCCTCAGTCTTGCGGCCACCTCTGGGGAGCCCCTCCCTTCCTGAGCTGGGAAGCCCCGGGGTGAGGCGGCAGGGGACCCTGCAGGGCGGCGGGGTGGTGCTCGGGCGCGGTGGGGCAGACCACGGGTGATGAGCACAGGCGGGCGGATGGGCCGCAGCGCGCGGGTGCAGCCCTGCCGAGGCTGCCCCCGACCTTGACCTTGACCGCTGTGTGCGTGGTTCGAGTGCGTGAGCATGCTGGTGATCCTGCTCAACTGCGTGACCCTCGGCATGTACCAGCCCTGCGACGACATGGACTGCCTGTCGGACCGCTGCAAGATCCTGCAGGTGAGCCCGCCGCCCGGCCCTGCCCTTGTCGGTGTTAGCTGCCCCCCTGCAAAACAGGCCACTGGGGGCCATCGTGGGCGGGGCTGGACGAGAAGGTGCCCGGCCAGTGTCTACCCAGCGCTTGGCAATTTTGGGGAGAATATGGGAGAGACCCTTGCCCTCCCCCCCAACCCTCCCTCGTCATCACCCCAGGCCAAGGGGACCAAGGATGGGCTGTGTGACCTTGGGCAAGTCCACTCCCCTCTCTGGGCCTTGTCTGGGGGATGACTCCACTGGGCCAGGGCGGTTCCTGTGCGAGGAGTCCCCAGGGGTCCCCGGCCCACACCTCGTCCCCACCCCAGCCCTGCAGCCTGGCTCTGAAGCCCACCCTGTCCTTGGTGTCCTCCTCCTGCCACAGGTCTTTGATGACTTCATCTTCATCTTCTTCGCCATGGAGATGGTGCTCAAGATGGTGGCCCTGGGCATTTTCGGCAAGAAGTGCTACCTCGGGGACACCTGGAACCGCCTGGACTTCTTCATCGTCATGGCAGGGTAGGTCACTGAGGTCGCCGTGAGGCTGGGGCCAGGGGCCCGGGGCCGGGCTGCAGAGCGGAGCCTCGCTGGCCTGGGTGGGAGGACCTGGGCAGGTCCTGTGTCCCCCGTGTCGCCGCAGGGACGGGCCTGTTGAAGTCACTTCCCAGCCCCTATTTGCTCCTCTGTGAAATGGGGTAAAGCAGCAGCTGCCAAACGAGCTCCAGTGAGCACCGCCGTTGTCACTGTTGTCATTGTTGTCCTCGTCCTTGTGAGTCTAGGCGGAGGGCAGACTCAGGTGCCATCTGCTCCCAACTCTGCTCACTTCCACCAGGCAGGAGGCAGGGAGTTCGAGGCCAGCCTGGGCCACAGTTAGAGAGGCCAGGTCACAGCGTGGCCGGTCCGAGTGTCCCCGAGCCAGCTGGGGCCGTCCTGCACTCGGGGCCTGTCCATCCACAGAAGCGCAGAAGCTGGGGGTGCAGAGGGCCTTCCTGGGCCAGATGCTGGGGTGAGGGACAGGCTCCAGCTGCTGTGTCCTCCCACCAGGACGGGGAGCCCCCGCAGGGGATTCAGGTCGAGTGCTCCCCTGACGAGGGGACGCCCCAGGCTGAAGGACGAGCAGGCCCACCATGCCCAGTCCTGGGTCAGCGTGGCAGCTGTGGGGACAGTGGGGACAGTGGGGACCGTGGGGGCGAGGGGCCGTGGGCGAGTTCACTGCCACCTCCTGCGCTGCGGGAGGAAGGGCACGGAGGCCCCGCCCACCTGGGGGCTGCCTGTCCCTGTCACCCTTGGCCAGCTCCCTGCTGGCTCTCATTTTGGTCTGCCTGGAGGACATCCTGAAGTAGTTCTTAAAGAAACGGGGATTGGAGTGTCATTTTGCAGTCTTGCCTGTCAGCCTGTCCCTCCTGTCCCGAGTGGGAGGGTGGTTTGTGTGTCTGCTCAGCCCGAGTGTGGGTTTTGTCCCTCCGTGCCGTGGCCACCAGGGCTCAGTGGGTGAGCCAGGGGTGCCGAGCCTCTTTCTTGGAGGATGACGGGCTTCCCCCGTCCCATGGGGCCCGCGGGGTCCCCGCTGCATCTCGGGGAGTCAGGCCTTTGCTCCTTCAGCTCAGAACAAAGTGCCCGCACTTCTCCTTTGGCCATTGCCGGGTTCTCTCCGCTTTCCTTCTCTGATCCCCACCAGCTGGACATGTCCCCCTCTGCCTTCTCCCCACCTCTCTGCCATCTTGGGAGATGAGGCCCTTCCTCTCCCCCCGCCGCCGCCCCCAGGGACTCCTCCCTGTCACTCCGCAGGAGCCTTCTGTCCCTGGGTTCTGTGTTTCCAGAACAGCTTGTGTCTGTCCCTGTTCTGAGGACGCAATGTCCACCCAGATCTTCTCTGGGGCCCTCACGAGGCTCCTGCGTCCGTCCTGATTCTGGAAGTAGCTTTGTGTCAAAGCATCATTTCCAAAAGCTAAAAGAAATGACCCCCGCCCAGGTCTTAGCGTGCACGCCCCTCACAAACGGATTCAGCTCGTTAGGGAGGGAAGCGGCTGGCCGGCCACCCCCAGAAACAGAAAGGCAGACATCACAGAGAACCCGGCCCAGGGTGGGCGGAGAATCAAAGGCAGCTAAGGACCTGCCCGGAGCGAACCTCGACCTGTGGTCACCACCGAGGTCTTTCCTGTTGGGCAGGAACCGTGCGTGGGTCTCTGCCGGGTGACAATCTACAAGTGAGCGTGTGACCTCACAGCACTGAGACCTTTAATTAACAGGAAACAGTGAATCACAGGTATGTTCCCGGGATAATGAAATAGTCCGCAGATGGGTCTGTGAGGTTCACTCCAAAATGACATCGCAGAGGGACGGCCCTCCCTTCGCCTCCGTCCAGTTGAGGACAGTTTCCCTCGCCCCCACCCCCCTCCTGGAAGTCATCTGTGTTGCTGGCTCCACCCTTGATCCCCCCAAGCTCCGCCCCCTGCCCTTGAACTTGAACTTCTCGGCTGTTGCTTAGTGATTCCCTGCTGCCTGCTCCTAGGGCTGGGGTGGGCTCCCCGACTGCAGGGGCCAGGGAGGCTGGGGGGCTGGCTGGCGTTCATATTCGTATTCTATGGCCAGGGCCCTGGGTTGTCACTCTGCCTCGGTCCCCGTAGATGGCGTAGCTGGTCCTGGCTGGCACCGGGCGCAGCAGAGGCTTCTCCTAGAGTCAAGAGCCAGCGTGTGCCTGGGCCTGGGCTGGATACCGGGGACTCAGGCCAACCGAACCACCCCTGTCCCCAGAGGCCTCCTGAGCCCCCGAGCCCAGCATGGGGAGGAGGCAGGAAGGAGTCACACCCGTCACTCCGGGGCCCAGCCCCTCGTCCTGCTCCACCTGTTCCCACGTCCCCAGAGCTGCCCGCCCAGCCCCCAAAGTCCTTGGTGCTATAAATGCTCCGTTTCCAGAGTAACAGGCTTGACATCCCGAGGGTGTCCCTCCCTTCCTGTCCCCCCCCCCAAATGACTGGCTCCTTCTTTGGGCTGTGGCGGGTGACATAGGACTTCTGGGCTGGAACTTTCCTCAGGGGTCACAGCTCCCCTCCACCCCCAGTGTGACTGCCCAGCAGGTGCCCGGAGGCCAGCCCCTGGTCAGTGCACCTGCCAGTCTCCAGGCAGGAGGGCCAATGCGCTAGAACGTTCCTTCTCTCATGAGTGGAGTTCCTCTCCCTGTGGCTCCCGCCCATGGTGCCCGTCACTCAGGAGGTCAGCGTTTTGCAGCACTTGCTACGTGCCAGTCTTGAGCTGGGCAGTGGGCACCTGAGGACACCCTCCGTGACTCAGGGTTAGAAACCAGGTGCAAGGCAGCTCACAGGCAGGTGCTGACCTGGCCCCGTGGTTGCGGAGAAGCCTAGAGGGCCACGAGGCGCACAGCAGGACAGAGAGGGAGGAGCCCGAGGTGGCAGGGGGTGAAGATGGCCTCTCAGGCCCAGGGGCAGCTGCGGAGAGGTCCGAGGGGCGCTGAGGAAGCACAGGATGTTGGAGGCCAGAGGCGGGTGGCTGCAGGGAGGGGTGTCACTGAGGGCTCCTGCTGTCCTTCAGAAGGTGAAGGTGGTTCCTGTGCCCCCCCAGTCCTCCCTTCAGATGAAGTGTCCCCAGCTCTCCCGCCACCTGCCCAAGATCAGCCTCCCAGAGGCCTCTCCTGCTGGACGGGCCTCAGGGTCTCGGCCCCTGGCTGGGGAGCAGCACCCCCACCTCCCAGGGCAGTGGCCCCTCCTGAGATGGAGACAGTGGGCTTCCCCGCCCCAGAGATTGTAGGACTGTGGTGACGTGTGGGTGGCCGTGCCCCTGCCCGCTCCGTGCCAGGTCTCTCCCACCCTGGGACTAAAAGCAGGTGATTTTTAAAAAAATATATTTTTTAAAGCTTTTTTTATACCTTTATTTTATTCATTTATTTTTGTATGTGGTGCTGAGGGTCGAACCCAGGGTCTCGCACGTACAAGGCGAGCGCTCTACTGCTGAGCCCCAGCCCCAGCCCCAGCCCCAAGCAGGTGATCTTTAAAAAACCTGAAAGCGAACTTTGCATTTGCGGCTGTTACTTCAATCTCACGATGACCTCCAGAGCCCCCCGTCCAGCCCAGGACAGCGAGCCCCGGACTCCTCGCCCTCACCCAGGGCACGGCAGAGCCCCGGGCTCACTGCTCTTCAGGGGTAGCTGCACCCCTTGCTGGTTCAGCCTTCAGCTGCACTTCCCTGCCTTGGTACATTCGTACATCATGAAATATTCAGTCGTGTTCGTGTTGAACTTGAGGTACTCTCTGTCTACATGCCTCCCCTGGTGCATCATGCTGGCTGTTCTTCCTCCTCTCCTACCAAAAACATGACACGGGCCAGGTGTGGTGGCACACATTTGTAATCCCAGTGTCTCGGGAGGCTGAGGCAGGAGGATGGCAAGTTTGAGGCCAGCCTCAGCAACTTAGCAAGACCCTTAACAACTTAGTGAAACTGTGTCTCGAAATAAAAAAAAAAAAAAAATAAGAAGGGCTGGGGATGTGGCTCCGTGGTCAAGCAACCCTGGGTTCGATCCCCAGTACAAACAACCACAAAATAAAAACAAACAAACAAAGAAAGCTGAAAACCAAAACCCAAAGCCAAAATGTGGCCCGGCCTCTGCAGCCGTGGGTGAAGTCCACAGCGAGGTCTTGTTTGAGCCTCCCGTTAGCCCTCCGTCAGGAGGGCTGGGTGCTGACTTCTGGGAGCCGCAGGGAGGGAAAGGCGGGTGGGGAGGGCTCATCTCTGCCTCTGCGTCCAGGGTCTGAGTAACCCTCAGCCAGCACTCTGTGAGCGGCCCAGCGGGCCTCCTGTGGCCGTGAGTAATGTTAATGAAGACGGCAGTGACATCAGTCGCTCAGTTCTGCTCTGGAAGCATCTTCTCCGCCTCCCAGCCTGACCCCGACAGGCTGGTGGGAAGCAGAAAGTCAATAAGAATCATTCTCCAGCCCCCGACTAGAGCTTTCTGAAAAGAACAGGCAGGCGTGTCCCCTCCGTCCCCTCTGCGGCTGCTGCTGAGAGTTCCCTTTGTCCAGAGTGTCCATCAGTGGGACTTTAAAAAGCAAAGGAAATGGAATCCTCTTAGGCATTGTCCAGGGGTGTGACTAAGCCGAAGCACATCCCCTGTTTGCTGAGTGCTCTCGGGCGAGGCCCTGCACCATCCTTGGATGGCAGATGGGCTCTGTGAGGGAGGGGCTGTGGCACCTGACAGGGAGTGTCTTGCCCAAGGGCACAGACTGGTAAGGGGCAGAGCTAGGCGATGAGCCTGGGGAGCTGGGCTCCGCTGTGGGATGGGTCCTGGGACGCGTAATTTGCTGGGAGCGTCCGTCAGGGATGCGTTTGGCTGCAAGTAATAGGCGACCCGACCAGCACGCTCAAGCAAATCCTGTTATTTTTCTGACACAGCTCCAAGTGCTGGGGTTGGCGGTTATTGGCATCGCTCAGTGATGTGGGGCCTGACATCCTGGTGGTTTTCCAGACCTCTCTTTCAGGGTCACAAGGCAGTGGCTGAAGCCATGGGTGTCAGGTCTGAGTTGGAGGCAGGGAGAGAGTCAGGGCTACGCCAGCCGGGCCTGTCCACTTGGATCAGGAAAAACATTTTCCTTCCCGGAGCCCCTCACCCCCGCTCCCAGCACACTTGGCCAGAACTGGGTCTCATGGCCATCCGGAGCTGCAGGGAGCTGGGCAAGCAGGACGCATCACCGGACTTGGCTACCGTTCCCTGGGGTCGGGCCAGATGGGAGGAGGGGACAAGGCACAACTCCCAGCATCCACGTGCTTCTCCAGGCCCCGGTTTCTTCATGCCCCCTCTGGTCAGCCGAGCTGCTGGAGCTCTGCGGGGCTGGCTGGGCAGGGCCAGTGCTCTGCTGAGAAATCTAAGGCCAGATACCAATGAATGCAAGCTTTACAGAGGCCAGTCGTGGTCAAGGGTAAGAGGGTCCTCATGGGCTGTTTCCAGAAGCTTCTGGTGCTGGCCCACCCCCATCGTGGCTCTGTGTGCCCTACCCATGGGTCTGGGAAGCACCCGGGTGTCAAAGGCACAGGCACCCTGCTGGCCCCAGCATTAACTTTGCACCCTGATCGTTCCCGGATTTCCCAGCCATGCCTACCCTGGGGGGGGGGGCGGGCTGAGGCTGACTATGGTCTTGGGGTCCCAGGGCCTAGCCCAGGTCCAGGAGGATGGGGGCAGCTCCAGGCCACTTTGGTTTCCTACCTGTCAGTTGTGTCTGGGATTGAACAGTGGCAGGTGACCTGAGCCACCAGGTGTCCCAACCCGGCCCTTGTTGTTAGGCTGAGCTGCGTTGGGTGGGCGTGGACCTTAGAAGGTTCCAGTGGGAATCTGAGTGCGAGTGTTTTCTCATTTGCATGGAGGGCAAGGCTGGAGAGGGTGATGGTCACTGTGCAGGCCTGTTTCCATGGAAACAGGATGGAAGCCACTGTGGGGGGTGCAGGAGAAAGTCACAAAGTCTCTGGCTTCAGGACCGGCTTGCTCCAGAATCCTGAAGGGTGTGCCAACCCTGCGCCCCCTCCCACTTCTGTGCCTGTCCCATGCTGACTGCCACTATTGCAGCTTCTTCCTCCAAGGCAGGGGGAGGGCAGGTGGCCCTGGGCTCACAGCCTACTCCCCGTGGTTCAGAAAGACACTTTCCATTTCCCAGCCATTCCCTGGAACCGCACCTCCTTGGCGCCCATCGAGGGCCTGGCACATGCTCATCCCTGAGCCAATCAGGTTGGGCTGGGGTGCAGATGAGCTCTGATTGGCCAGGCTTAGGTCAAGGCCCATCTCCCACAGGGTGTGAGGTCAGCCCCACCCATGCCAGGTGGCCTGAGAGCCAGGAGGGGTGCTGGGAAATCCCAGGCCCGGTCCCTGCCCAGGGCAGAAGAGGGGCGCGGTGCTTGCCTGGTTTAGCAGGAGCTGACTTGACTGGCCGGGCTGGGTTTTCTGTAGCCACGGGAGCAGGACAGTCTCATGACCCCTAGTGGCCAGGGTCGTTAAACCTACTTTGCCAATGAAGTGGAGGCTCACAGAGGTTAGTATCCTGCCTCGGGTCACCCAGCCCATTTGGGCCAGATCTGGGATTCTAGTTGATCAGCCTCTGAGGACATAGGAAACCTCACCAAACCTCAGACAGAGGTGAGGAACGTCCCCAGGCTGTGGGAGAGCCTCAGGTGCCCCCACCCCTGCTGTTGGATTCCCAGAGGCTGAGCCCACCTGCTATGGTGTGGGGGGCCCTGAGGCTAACTTCCGTGGGGCCACGCATCATGGGGCTTACTGGAGACATGCATAAAAAAATTCACTGTTATTATGAAGTTCAGATTTAACTGGGCAGCTCCACTCAGAGCTAAGTTACTGGAGTGTAGCCCTTGCAGAGGCTTGGGGGGGTGTCCAGGTTCTCCTGCCCCTGGGGTTCCTAGCGGAGTGGCTCCCTGAGACCTGTGGCCAGCTGAAGGCTCTCTTCCATGTGCTCTCTCGACTCTGAACCTGCTCTAACTTGGTTTCAGAGCAAGAGTTTCCTTATCAGTCAAGAGAACTTAATAACCTCTGAACTGGTCTCGCAGGATCCGCGAGGGCGTATGAGTGTGCTAGTCCATTCATGCTGCTATAACAAAATACCGTAAACCGGGTGGCTTATAAACAGCAGAAATGTATTTCTCTCAGTTCTGGAGCCTAAGAAGTCCAGGGTCAAGGTGCAGGCGAGTTTGGTGTCCAGTGAGGGCCCACTGCCTCACAGACACCCCGTCTTGCTGAGTCTCACAGGAGGAACCGGCGAACCAGCTTCCTTTGGCTGCCATTGTCACTCATGAAGCCCCCACTGTCTAAGGTCATGCCCTTGGGGGTCAGGATTGCAACGTATGAGTCTGGTGGCTGGAGCCCATCACAACGGGTGAGAGGCCCCTGTGAATGCTCAGGTGCTGGTCAAGGTCAAGGGGTGGGGCCTACTCCCTAATTCCCTTCATCGTGTCCTTCCTTCCTCTCTGCACTGAGCACCTACTATGTGCTGGCTGCCAAGATGCCATCCCAGGCCGTGGTCTAGTTGTCAGCCGGCACGGGTCTGAGTCATCGCCTCCTGACAGATGATCCGCAGTTTGCAGGCCCTCAGCTCTCCCTCAGCTACAGCTTCAGTGACATCTTAAGAAAGCCCCTGTGGGCCCTTGGAAAATAGAGGAAGCACCCTATTTTTATCGGCAACACACAGAAATCCTCCCCGGGGAGGGGAGGGGTTTTCCTGGAAAGATGTTGGATCTCAGTCATCTCCTGTCGCTGCTCGTCAGAGCCCAGGTTTTCTTTTTTTTTTTTTTGCTGATCTTGTCCTCAAGTTATTTGACAAGCTCACACAGGGACACTCCCTGGGCTCAGCCCTGGGGACACAGCTGGAACTCTGAGGTGTCCCAAGGAACAGGGACGTGTGCAGAACACACCTTAGTGCCCAGGTGCCCCAGCAGAGGCACAGAGGGACCCAAGGCAGAGCTCAGTTGTGCCAGGGGGCGGGGTCTGGAGCGCCCAGGGAGAGGGGCCGGAGACTGTGGAGTCTCTGCCCCTGAGACCGCCTGGTGTCCCTGGAATGAGGGCAAGGGGTGGGCAGTGCTGGGACGAGGTCAGAATACTGCCTGGGCTTTCCTCAGCAGGTGGTGGGACCCGGGAGGCCTTGAGCAGTGGTCTGTGGGCAAGTGTGGGCTGTGCGACACACCCGACTTCGTTTGCTAACGCACACTCTTGCTCTCCTCGTGCTAGGCTGTGGAGTGACTTGCCCAGGGTCACAGGTGTACCAGCAGCCAGCTGGGATCGGAGCCAGCTCCGGGCCCTAACCACTGGACGGCACTGCCTCCAGGACCAGGACTGTTCTGGGTGCTGCTGTGTGTTGTGCTTCCCCCACTTCATCCCCTATCAGAAGGCAGCTGGCCTGCTCCTGGGCTGGTGAGGAAGTAGATCACACAGGGACCCAGGTTCCCCACCTCCCCACCTGGGCTCTTTCTGAGCCTCAGTTTCCTTCCCTGCAGTGGAGGCCACCGTTGGACTGTGGGGGGACTGCCCAAGGCCAGGCGTGCGGAACGCCTGCCAGATAGTGAGTGCTCAGGAAACCTCCTAAACCCGCCAGAACCGAGCTGCAAGGGATAGAAACCTGGGCTCCAAGAGACCCTGGCTCCCATATCTGGGCCGAGCTGGGTGGGGGTGGGGCTGCTGGCCAAGTGGCCAGGCCTCTCCTGGGCTCCTCCTCAGACTTCTGCTGTGCTGGGACACGGCTCAGGCTCTCACTGAGACAAGGCAGCCCTCGGAGCCCCCCAGCTCCCGCGGGAGGCGTGGTCAGGTAGGGCGCCTCTTCCTGAGGCCTCCCCTCCAGGGCTGGGCTGCTCTCAGGGCCCACCTGGGGCCACCTGCCCATCCTGGGCCCGTCCTGGTGGCGGGACCAGAGGGATGTCATCTGCTGGTCACTGGGCCTCCTGGGAGCCAGGGCTGGGGGCTGGGGGAGGGTGCCCTAGAACTGATGTCACCGTCCTGGACCCCAGCAGGGCTACACCCTCCCTGACAGCCACTCTTCCCCCGGGTGATTTCAGGACAGAAGTGCTCACTTTAAGGCAAAATTACTTACCTAATTAGGCGCCAGGGAGCTGGCAGGAGGTGGTGGGGGTTTTGTTGATTTTTTTTTTCCCTAGACTTTTAGCACGAAGCTGCGTGATAAAGTAACTGTGTAATTAGGGATTAATTTCTCACTCCCGAAACTGATTCTTCTCAGGGCCTGAGGGGAGTCAGCCTGCTGGTTACTCACCCTGGTGGCCCTTCCTCCCCTGGTCTCTTTGGAGTAGGGGTGGGACCCAGCGCCCAAGGTGCTCCTACTGTCCTCAGGACACTGTGGGGGGAGAGGAGTGCTTCCCCCCCACCTCATGGCCTTTGCAAAACATGGGAGGTGATTCCCTGAGGGCCTACTGGGTGCCCGGCACCAGGTGGTCCTGGGGTGGACAGGTCTGCAGGTGGCAGACATGCAGGGAGCCCAGGGGCAGCTGTCCCATGTCCCCTCACCCCATGCCCCAGAATGGTGCCCACCTCCTGCCTCAGTCTTGAGGACTTTCTCCAGCTCTATTGGAGCTGTCCCATGTCCCGTCCCTCCAGCCAGTGGATGTGGCCCTAGCCTCTGCCTCCAAGGCTCCTGGACTGGATGGTGCTGGGATGCTCACACCCTGGTGACCTGCTCATGGTTGTTCCCCCTCCCCCATGGAGGAGGCGGCCCTGGAGAGGTTGGGGACCAGGGGAAAAGCCCTGTCCCTTGGATGGGGCGGGAGGAGGCTGTGGGGGATGCTTGGCTGGGCCCCTCCGTAGCTCCAGGGCTGCCCCCCACCTGTGCAGACTCCGGCCTTGGGCGTCTCCAGTGCCCTCCTAGAGGGTGACTGCTTCAGTTCCCCTTGGGGGGTGGGGTGATGCAGGGGCTTGCCCAGACTGTGGCCAAGAGCTCCTGAGTCTCAAGAGCGCCCCTAGGTTTCCTCCAAGTGTGAGCTCAGACCCCAAAGTTAAAACTGGGCAGTTGGCCTCAGGAGCTGAGGGCCAGGCTCTTCTCACTGTCCCTCGATTTGGAGAAGCTGGGAAAGCCAGAGAACAGTTCTCAGAGAGGCCTGAATGGCGCTGGCCCTCCCAGTCCCTCACCTGCCTGCGACCCGGAGTGGTCTGCAGCTGAGTTTAACTGACCGTCCACTGTCCCAGGCCTGTGGGGCGGACATGCGCAGGAGTCCTGGGTGCCTGGGTAGAGTCTGGCTGTGTTGTAGCCGGGCCCCTTCCTAGTCCATGGTGGCCTGGTGTGACCCAGGCAGGGCCTAGCAGAGAACAGCGCCCAGCAGGTCGTCCTGACAGGCACTTGCTTTTCAATCCACCACCCCTGACCAAGCCTCCAGGTGTTTTTTCCTAAGATTTCGTGGGGCAGGGAGCAAGCCCAGGACTGCGCAGGTGTGCTTCCGAGGCTCTGGGACACAGGACTGGGGGACTTGGCCCTTGGGGTTGGGGAGCCCCTCCCAGCCCCAGCAAAGTTACACACTGGGCGGGTGACGGTGGGCTGGCTCCAGCCAGGGCTGTGGCCTGGGGGAGGGCGGGGAGGGTGGCGGGAGGGGCCTGGCTGCCCGGGCAGGGCGGGGTCCCTGGGCCTAGGAGCCGGGCCAGGCCGAGTGAGCCCTGTGCCCTGTGCGCACCCGGGTCGCCCCCGCAGCGCCGCCACCACACACAGCCGGGCTGCCAGGAGCGCTCCGCAAACACGAAAGTGACAGCTCGGCTCGCCCACGTGGGATCCTCGCGCGCCCTGCTCCCCGCACCCCAGGGGTTCGCTGCCCTCCCCCACTGCCAGGCCTCCACCCTGACGCTCTGCCTGGCCTCCCCTCCCCCTTCCTTCTCTATCCTCCCCCTCCCTCCTCTCCCTCCCCCTCCTCCTCTATCCTCCCCCTCCCTCCTCTCCCTTCCCCTCCCCTCTCCCTCCCTCCCCCTCCCTCCTCTCCCTTCCCCTCCCCTCTCCCTCCTCTCCCTCCCCCTCCATTTCTATCCTCCCCCTCCCTCCTCTCCCTTCCCCCTCCCCTCTCCCTCCTTTTCCTCCCCCTCCATCTCCATCCCCCTCGGCTTCCCCCTCGGGTCCCCTGGCCTCTGGCTCCAGTTCTAGTCTCACTTTTTCAGGTCACTCCCCATCTGATTTGGGCTGGAGTGGGAGTGTGCACGTGCGAGGGTGTGCAGGTGTGTGAGCGCGTGCGTGTGCCGTCTCACTCACGGGCCGCGGGGAGGGGGGTGCTGGGGCATCTGGGGAGACGCAGTTCTCCCTCAGTCACTCTCGCAGCCGCAGGAGGGGGCGGCTCCGGCAGCCGGCGGGTCTGCCTCTGCGGTGCCTGCCTGCTGACGTGTGGCGGGTGGAGCTGGCAGTGGCCCTGGAGCCCGGCTGGGTGGGGGATGGTCCGCCAGCGCCTCCTGGGTACGGGGCTGTCCTTCGGCTGGCGAGGGGCAGGCAGCAGGGGAGGGGTTGCATCTGGTGGAAGCTCTGGGAACTTGGACGTCCCCAGAGGTGGGCCTCCCAGGGGATCTGGGAAGGCTGCTGGGGAGCAGCCCCTTGGTGAGGCTCGGAAGGGCGGGGTGGGGTGGGGACTGGGGCTTCTTCACCTTTGAGCGCCCTTGCCTGACTGTGTGCACCAGAGTGGCCTGGTTCCTCGTGGACTTGGGTAGCATCTGCAGATCTGGGCGTCTGCAGGGACCTCCCAGCAGAGCAAGGTTTCCTGGACAGAGCGCGGGAGGCCCCCAAGCTCAGTGAGCCCGAGGCTGGGCAGGTCCTCTGGGGACCCACCAAGGGCAGCAGACCCGCGGTGTCCTGGAGATGCAGCCTGGGCTGCCCGGGGCCATGAGGCAGGGAGAGAGGGAGGCCCAGACGCACCCATTCGCCTGGTGACCCAGGGCCCATGGCATCACCTGTTGGCCCCTCTCCTCGGGGGCATGGGGCTTTGGCTGCTGGACGGGGGCTCCCGAGGAGGAGGGGTCCACTTTCCTTACCTCACCCCCATTTCTCGTGTGGCTGTGATGCCCAGTCTGCACCTGGCCAGACTGGCCATCCCTCTGCACCTCGGTCCTCCTCCGAGGTGGGTCTCCAGGAGCTGCCTGCAGGGTGGGGAGTCCACTCGGAGGCAGTTCTAGTGGCAGGGGCTGACACAGGTCAGGAGAAGTGCACAGGCCTCCAGGCCAGGGACACCTAGCACTGTGCTCGCCTACGGTGGCTGAGGTCTGTCTCCTCCCCGGCCTCTACTCTCACTCCGGCCAGGAGAAGCTGGCACCAGCCCTGTTTGCAGAGGAGACCCAGGCCCAGAGGAGCGGCCAGGCTGAGGCACAGCTGGGACCCTGACCCCTCTTCTCACCCCTTCTAGGTGTGGCTGGGTGGGCCGGGTGGCGGGGACCCCTGGGGCCAGGCCCTGGCCCCATCTCTCCTGCGTCCTCCCTCCCTCATCCTCTCCTCTCTCTCTCCAGGATGGTCGAGTACTCGCTGGACCTTCAGAACATCAACCTGTCGGCCATCCGCACCGTGCGTGTCCTCAGGCCCCTCAAAGCCATCAACCGCGTGCCAAGTGAGTTGGCCCTGCCCCGCCCCCCAGCCCTGGCCCTCCGGCCAGCTCATTCATTCACTCAGAGAAGGGTGAGCAGCTCCTCCCGGGGCCAGGCCGGAGCCTGCAGTGCCAGACAGATGGGCCCTGCCTCCCGGCACAGTGCTTGGGCCCAGGGACACCGGAGGGTGGCTCGGAAACCTCTGATGTCCCAAAATAACCTGGATTGCACTCTCCTGGGGAGGCTGACTGCTCAGGGACAGGAGGTCCCTTGGGGGTGGTCTCCCAGGCCGTGTGGAAGGAAGCTGCTGAGCTGAGGGGAGCTCTGCCGCCCTTCACTGGGCAGGATCCCAGCCCCCGACCTGTGCTCACCGCCGCGGAGCTTAGGCTCCCTCAGGTCCTCACCCAGAGGTCCATCCGGCCACCCGCCATCTGTCTGACCATCCTCGCGTCCACGCATCCCTCCGTCCGTACACCCACCTCACATGAAGAGATACCATCTTGTAACCACGAGTCTCGGTGGCTGTCTGGCATCGTCCAATGGCACCTCCGTGGTCTTGGTCCCTTTTTCTTTTTGTGATACTAGGGATTGAACCCATGGTGCTTAACCGCTGAGCTACACCCCAGCCCTTTTTATTTTGAGTCAGGGTCTTGCTGGGTTCCTGAGGCTGGCCTTGAACTTGCCATCCTCCTGCCTCAGCCTCCTGAGTTGCTGGTTCTCAGGTTCGCGCCACCACGCCCTGCGCCTGATCTTTTCTGAGTCTTACCATCCACCCTGTGAGGGAGGTGGACCGTCCTCCCTTTAGAGATGAAAAAGGGCGGGAGTGTGGACCCCCGCCCCTGGCAGCGTTGCCAGTGAGGCTGCCCCAGAGCCAGTTAGGTTCCTGACTCCGCAGCTGCCTTGAGTTAGGCGTGGGCTGGGAATCTGGAGAAGGGGCTCATGGGGTTTTCAGTCCTGCTGGGGAAGGACGGGGACTTTTGTAAGCCCTACCCACGTCTTGTGGTTGAGGCAAGAGGCTGATTCTTCCAGCAACTTGTGTTGAGGCTCAGAGAGCATTAGTGGCTTCCACAAGGTCACACAGCAATTCAGTGTGGGATGGGGATCTCGATGAGCTCTGTCCACCCTGAGCCTGGCTCTTTTCCTGGCTCCGTCTGGATCTTTGCTTCTCTTCCCTGCCTGACCCTCCGTTTCCCCGACTCTCCCTTGTCCTCCTCTGGTCAGTGTTGTCCCCCACCTCAGGTGTCTGGGCCTTGGGGCCCGTCCTGCCCCACCTACCCACATCTTTGTCCATCTGTTCCCTGAGGCCCTGGTCTGACTCGAGGCCTGCGGAGCGTGGCGGTCCGCCCAGGCAGGCTGGCGGCAGTGGAGGCCATGCTCCAGGAAGTTTGTAGAGCAAGGTGACCAGGAGGGGACTGGAGCTGGCTGGGCCTGGAGGTGGCCTGGGGAGAGGAGTGGTTCAGCCACCTCCTGTTGCTCTGGGGAGGCAAGGGAGGGACATTGGGCAGCTGCTGGGGGCAGGGAGCTGTGGTGGCCAGCTTCACTCCATCCTCTCACCCCTGACCAACACTAGAAAGCTCTTTAAAAGCCCAGAGACGGCTATGATCCGCTGGGGTCACACAGCAGATCGGTGGCTGGCGCCAGTTTCTAAGTGGTGCTGTTCCCCAACAGCACATGCTCTTGTCCTGTGTTCCCCACCTGCCTGTGATGGGAAATGGGCTAAAGGGCCGACTTCATCATCCTGGCACCCAGACCTGTGCCTGGTGGCTCAAGGGAACCCCCAGAACACATGTAAAATGCATGTACTCCACAACACGGAGCATCTGCCCCTGCTGGAAGCTGGTAGGGAGCAGCCAGGGATCAGCCAGGTGGCCAGGGAGCTGGGGGACGTGCGTGGGAGGCGGGTGGGGGCGCCCGCCCTGCAGGAGGCTGGGTGTGGGGCAGGGAGAGGGGCTTGAGGCTGGAGAGGACGGGACGGTGTGGCAGCCTTGGTGCCCAAGGGTGATGGAGCCAGAGAAGGGGTCAGGGAGGGAGTGTCAGAGATGCCCCCGGCAGGGGTGTGGGTCAGCTGGACACGGGCTGCTCAGTGCTGGGGCTGGCGGGTTGAGGAGGGGGAGGTGCGCCTGCGCCCAGTTCAGGTCCAAGAGCGTCTGGCCTGGGCCACTGGGGGGGGGCACCCCAGCGGGGGCCACATCTCTCCTGGGCTCCACCCCAGAGCGCCCCACTTCTGAGGGAGGCAGAGGCGGCCACTTCCTGCCACCGTCCTGCCCTGGCCAGGGAGGCCACAGTTGTGGTCACCTGGCGGAGGTGCCTGTGCTCATAGCAGGGCTCATCCGCCAGTGGCTTTGCAAGATCTTGAATCTACACCTCCCGCAGGTCTCCGGCGCGGGCAGGCGTGGCCCAGTGATGTGGGGACGTGTCACAGTGGAAGCCTGGGGCAGCGCTCACGCTTGCTGGTTTCTGTGTGTGTGTGGGTGTGAGGACCTGCGTGTGTCCATGGGAGGACACGTGTCCCCGGGTGCCTGTGAGGGTGCATGTGAGTGTGCCGTGGGGGTGGCCATGAGGCGCGTGTGCACGTGTCCCCGGGTGTGACAGGAACATGGGTGGGCACCTGTGCCCGTCCTTCCTGGGCCCCCTGCCCCCCTCGCCATGTGCATAGCTCATTAAGTGGCTCCTGGACTGGGGATGTCACTCCGTGTCCCAGCGTTAGCCTGCCATTTCCTGGAGAAGGCCAGGGACGGTCCTGAGCCCAGCGTTCCTGTGCTCCCAGGAGGCGCCAATTACAGAGGCTCTGCGCCAAGAAAGCCCGAGAGGGACCCAGCCTGTCCCCAGGGTCTCCCTCCTGCTAATGGCCCCCCCTGGGAGGCCCTCGAATTCCGCCTCAGCTGAGCGCCCAGCACCGGGAGCTGGGTAGGTGCGACCCTCCGTGTCCAATGTGGGAGCAGGGACTTTAAAGAGAATCCATATTCGTCATTTAACAGCGGAGCCCGCAGCTCATAGAGCACGTGGGGCCTCTGGAGGCCTCTGGTGCAGCTCTCATTCTCCGGAGAGACCCCTGTCCCCAGGTGCCTGTCCCTTGCCCACAGTCACCAGGGAGTGAGTGACCTGGGGGAGGGGGCATGGGCTCCTTACACGTGCTTCTTGGAGGGATTTTGTGGGTTTCCTCCCCCTCCCTCCCCCCCTCTCTCTTCCTTTCTCCTAAATGTGAAATTCCCAGGAACATCTCAAGTCCTGCCATCTGTCTCTAGGGTGGCATTGGCCCTGGGACACGTTCTTTTCCACAGTAGCCTGTAGTCCTCGGTTTTGCCACTAGATGGCAGGCTAGAGAGCTGGTATCAGGCAAATTGAGTGACAGGTTGTTAATTGCAAAGCGGTGGGGAGTGGGGTGGCTGCCTGCCCGGTAAAATTGCAGCAGAGGCTCCAGAGCCCCAACGTGATCGGCTGAGGTCCTTGGTGGGGGTCAGGGGATGTGAGTTCTGGCCTGTGCTCTGCCATAAGCCTGGGGTGCGACCTGGGCCTCAGTTTCGCTCCTTGCATGGGGCAGAAGGCACCGGGTTACCTGCATGTTTCCAGCCTGTGTTGGATGAGCGGGGAGCTGGAAGTCAGGGTGCTCTTTACCGAATCAATCGTGTAAAGCCAGTGCCCCGGGTCAGCCTCTGCAGCTTCTGTCCTGGGCCAGCCCTGAAGGATAAAAGGAAGGAGACGTAGAGGAGAAGGCTGGAGAGGGAGGAGGGATGAACTTTGAGGCAGGAGACTGGCTTCTGCTTCCTCACTGTGTGACCTTCCTCTGGCCTCGGCATGAGGGGGCTGTATTATCTCTAAATGTGGTCTCTTCTGGCGGCAGACCCCTCCAAGGGTGTGGAAGGCACTCCCAGGCCTGGGGCCAGGCAGGGTGCTGACCCTGCTGTGTGTGGCGGGCAGTTCAGGCCCGGGAGCTGCAGGTCTGTTCCGCACCGTGGGCTGGTGCAGGGCCCTGGGTGGCCAGGTGGAGGAAGGCGCTGGGGAGCGTTGGGGGGGTGGGGGGGTGGGGGGCATCAGGGATGTCTTCCAGGGCTGGTTTTAGAAGAAGCTGACCAAGTGCACAGAAGGTCCCAGAGAGTGTCCCTGGTAGGTGACATGTGCACAGGTGGAGTAGAGGTGTCCCCTGGGAGCAGTGTGGCTGGGCGGGGGACACATGTCAGGAGAGGCAGGAGGAGGTTGTTCACATCTGGGAACTTGATAACGATCATAAGTGCTTGGGACAAACCTGTCCCAGTGTCTAACAGGGGCCGAATCACTTTTCCTTCAAAACATGGTGATGCCCAGTTTATGGACGGGGACCCCGAGGCAGAGGGCAGGGCAGAGCTGGGATCTGAGCCTGCCCTTACAGGATCCCAGGGCTCCTGACCTTTCTGTCATAGGCACTCAGTGCCCTCTTGACTGACAAGCGCCACAGGAGACACAGAGTTAAGGGCCCCTGTCCCTGTGTAGGGACACCTGGAAGGGACGCCAGGATCTCCCATCTGCCTGTAGCTTGCTCTGCTGCAGACCTCTGCGGCCTCTCCCTGCCAGGTGCAGGGTTCCCACGCTGCAGGGCCCTCGGGGCTGAGTCAGGGCCACGCAGGAGGCAGGCGAGTGCAGTGGTTAGGGCAGGAGGCCCCTGTCCTCATGCCCAGGCACGTGCCTAGAGGGGTCACGTCAGGCCAGCCATCCTAGGGAGGGACAAGGAGGGCCAGGATTCCTTCTGGGGGAGCTTGATCTTGGCAGGATCTGGGAGGAAGAGGAGCGGCACATCTCATTATGGAGACGCGCCTTTACTTGAAGGCTCTGGGCACTAAGCCCTGCCACACCTTGGGCTTTAGGGCGTCCGCCCCAGCACCCCAGGGCTCCCAAAGGCCGCAGCCTCCGCGGGGAAAGAGAGGGGGGCTGGGGAGAAGGGGGGGACCAGGGCTGGCTTCCTGGGCTGTTGCTTTCCTGGAGTGGACGGGGCAGGGCGGGGAGCATCTGGCGGACACCTGGGAGAGCCTGACTTGGGAACAGGAAATGAGATGCAGCCAGGAAGTGCTCAGTGTGGGCGGGGCAAGGGGAGCCGGCCGGGTCAGGTTCTAAGTGGTTTCCACAAATCCTGAGGGCAGGACACCTGGCGGGGTCGCCAGGACCTCTGGTTGACCCAAGGGGGCCACCAGGTGTGGCCCTGGGCCAAGTGTGGGGTCAAAAAGAGCCTCAGCCACAGCCCCTCCCTGCAGGCGGCACCTGACCTGGGGCCACGGGGCTGGGACCAGCTGCCATGGGTGGGGGGAGGCACCAACGCAGACCCAGAGAGGATCCCAGAGGAGGACGTTGGCAGGATGAATAGGGATTGCTGGGCCGCAGCGGACAGGGGCCTCCAGTGGGACGGGTGGGCCCGACCCCCAGGTGCCAGCTCCTCCAGCTCTGGGGACCTGAGGCCTCCTGGGTGGACAGATGGGGGTTCCCTGGCTGGGTGGCTTCAGAGGCCCCCCGCTAGCCCACGGGCTCTCTCCAGCTGGGCCAGGGCCAGCAGCTGTGACCTCGGCAGCCTGGCCGTCTGCTGCCTGGCCTGGCCTCCCCGGCGCCCGCTGTGCCCCTGATTAGTTGGCGTTGGCAGTGGCAGGGGCGGCAGACGGCCTCTCCTGCCTGCTCAGCGCCCTCCACTGACCCGGCCAGACCAGGCCTGGAGGCCACGGCACAGGCGTCCCCTCCTCTGTGTCCCCTCCCCGGCCAAGGCTGTGCCCCTGGTTGGCACATGGCCAGTGAGTTCTCCGTGAGCGGGCCTGGCAGAGGGGCCGTGCTGCTCTGGGCTGCCGGCTCCTGTCTGTGGAGAGCACCCGGGACCTGGAGGGGAGATGCTGTCACCTGCCACCCCCACCCACTCCCCTGAGGGGCTGCCCTGCTGGCCGGGGTCCCCGGAGCAGAGGTCTGGTCTGGGGTCCTTCCCCGGGTGGGGAGGGGCGCATCTCATGCATTTGCTGCTGTCATCTGCCCCAGCTCCCACGCTGCAGAGGACAGTCCACTGGCCCCCCCAGACTTGGGCCGATTCCCCCCAGGCCCTGAGGTCTAATGAAGCGATGCCAGGTGCCCCCGACTCTGCACGTGCTGGGCCTGGAGGTGACCCCGAGGCTGGGCTTCCCAGAGGGCCACCCCAGCCTGGACTAGCCCCTGCGTGGGCAGTGGCATGGCAGCCACAGGACCCCTGCTGTGGGCAGAGTAGAGCAAGGTCTTGTGGGTAGAGTGGCTGGTGGCCCAGGGGAGGGCGAGGGCTGGTGTCCAGCGGGAACCACGGTGGCCGTGAGGCTGTGGGCCGGGCGTGAGCAGGGCGGGGCTGGTGGGATAAGGCTTTGGACTTTCCCGGGGTGACCTGCTGGCTTTAGGGGCTCTTCCATCAGAGGTGCCCCAGCTGGGCAGTGCTCCCGAGAGGCCGGCTGGACCGCACATGCCACTGTCCCCATCTGTCGATGAAGCCTTTTGGGCCCAGAGAGGGCCAGTTCTGGTCTTGGGGCCACCAGGTCTGGCCTGGGACTCAGAACTCGTGTTCTAGGTCTGTGCCTGGGTGCCCAGCTGGACAGGGCTGCACCAGTGCCCAGGCCCCCCGCCTTCTTGGCTGGGACCAGGCCCTCCCCCACGCTCTCCTGGTGACTCTCCTGGTGGCCTGCAGCCTGGCCCTTCCAGATCGCCTGATCCCTGCTAAGCCCCTGCTGAGAGGGAGACAGGACTAGAGGGGACTGGAGGCCTTCCTGACCAGCCCAGGGTGGGCACCTGGAAGACTGCCTGGAGGAGGAGGGTTTGGCTGGGAAGGTGGAGGGAGTTAGGAAGGACGGCCTGAGGGTGACATCCCGGTGGTTTGCCTGTGCTGGGCTCCGTGTCCCTGTGGATCCGTGCTCTCCCCGTCTGTGGGCTCTGGTCCTGTCCTGCCTCTCCCTGCACTGTCCCCCCTCTGTTCTTTGTGCCCATTTTCCCGTCCCTCTGGGTCCACTGTCTCTCTCTCTCTCTCTTCTCTGTTCCCCTCTCCCCTCTCTCCTGCCTGCGCTGCCTCGTGTGCCCAGGGCCAGGGGAGCGGAGGGCAGAGTGGAGCCGGCTGGCCCGTCCTGCCTAATTGCTTGACCCAGGACATAGAGAGCGCGACCCTGGGTGCCTCGGGCTCTTCCCCGGCCCCCTCTCCCCGGGCCCCCCTCCCAGCTCCTGCGGGGGCCCTGGTCAGCTAACTGTGCCTCTGCCCTGTGGCCCGGGACTCCCTGGGCGCGTGTTCAGAGCCTTTCAGAAGTCAGCATCCTGGGCGACAGGAGCTGTGATTAATTGAGGGACCAAGGCCAACCCAGGGGCAGCCAAGGGGGGCTGCGCTGAGCTGCGGCTGCCCGTGTCGCTGGTCCAGCCTCTCCTCCGCTGTGCCGGCCTCTGCCAGGCCTCCAGCACTGCCCTGGCCTCGCCCAGAGCCGACCAAGGGCTGGGCCTCTGAGGACAGCCATGACCGACATGGCCTCCTGCCCGTCACCCGCGGGTCCCGCCTCCTCAGAGCCCTCTGCCGCGGCCCCAGCGGTCTCCTGCTTGGTCCTCAGGGCCACACGGCCGGGCCTTGGCCACCTGTCCCTCCGCGTGGCAGGCTCCTCCAGTGTCCAGCCTCTGCACCCATGTGTCCTCGGGTCTCCTTGCCCGGCACTCGGGTTCCCGTCCCCTGCTGCCAGGCTGGATCGCCGAGGCCGTTCAGGATGGGCTTTGTGTTCAGCTGTGGGCTCCTGGGCCCAGCCCGTGCCTGGCTCTCAGCTGGCACTAACTAGGTGCTTGGTGAGTGACCGTGGGCATGAGGGAGCCAGTGAGGCACCAGAGGGCGGGCCAATGGCTTCTCCCGGGCAGCCGGCCTTCTGCGGGGTCCCGCGGGGGCCTCTTTTCTTGCTGTGGTTCGGGGGCCACAGGGAGGTGGGGCGTGGGGACCCCCTGGTGCCCTCGGTCGATGAGGCCGCCCCTTCCGTTCCTGAGAGGAGGCTGACCTAGTTTTGCGGGGAGGCAAGGTGGGGGTGGGCATTAATTATTGATTAGAAATCGCTCCACACACAGTTTGTGATGCAAATCCCAAATAATTATCCTCGTTAATAACCACCTCGCACCAGCCCTGGAATAACAGACCCGTCCCCCAGCCCTCCACACTCTTCCCGTGCTGCTGCTCGGCCTCTGCGATTCAACAGCAGGACCTGCTGGCTCTAGGAACACTGAGGTGGCTCAGACACAGGCTCTGTCCCTTAGGAGCTCACAGCTCAGCAGATGAGTCAGGATGGTGAAAAGGAAGCTATGCCAGGCCGCGAGGGTGTGGGTGCCCATGGAGAGGCCCCGCTTGTGCAGTGTGCAACCTGCACAGATGTGCAAGGCAGCTGGGGCGAGGTGACAGGTGCTGAGGTTGCCTAGAGCAGAAGAGAGAGGGATGAGCTCTACCTGGGAGGGGGTGAGGAAGGGCCGGGGAAGCGGCCAGAAAGGGCATTTTTCGGGCTGTGGTGGTTGAATGGGAGTCTGCCGGGGTGTCCCAGGAAGAGGGCAGAGTGTGGGTGAGACAGTGGGTTCTGGAAGGAGGGCGGGAGGGACCTGGTGTCCATCAGACCCTGCTGTTAGCTGAGTGGCCCAGGCAAGTGACTCCTGGTCTCTGAGCCTCGCCTTGGCTTCCCGCGTGAAGAGGAGGCGGGATCCTCGACCTCTCAGGGTCACGGAGACTGGAGATCCAGCTTGGGCCAGCCCTGGGGGGGTGCGCACAGTGTGTCCACACCCGGAGCTGTTCTCCTGGCTTTCTGGGTAGAGGGGCACACGTGCAGGCCGGGTGCCCTGGGCGCCTGGGCAGTGTGTCCCCGTCCTCTGCTCCTGTCCTCCCTGGACCTCGGCTCCTGCCGACGCGCCCCCCGCCTGCCCTTCCTTCCAGGCATGCGGATCCTGGTGAACCTGCTGCTGGACACGCTGCCCATGCTGGGGAACGTCCTCCTGCTCTGCTTCTTCGTCTTCTTCATCTTCGGCATCATCGGGGTGCAGCTGTGGGCGGGGCTGCTGCGTAACCGCTGCTTCCTGGAGGAGAACTTCACCCTGTGAGTGGGGCCTCGCCCGCGCGCGCCACCGTCCCCGGGCAGGAGGAGGCCGGGCAGGACGGGGCCCCAGAACCAGCTCCCAGGCTGCAGCCAGTCAGTCAGAAAAACCGATTGTGTCGCTCCTACTGTGCGCTAGACGCGGGAGCCCAGAACAGGAGAGCCTTCTCGTCCCTTCTCTCCCTGGGCACGGCCCAGCGGTGGCTCTCTGTCCTGCTGAGATGGGTCCTGCCCTGGGGAGCACCAGGCTGGGCGCGGATCCTGAATGTCTCTCCTGAGTGACGCTCCCGGGCCGAGGGCCTGTTGGGGGTGTGGGGACCCAGCGCGGGGGTGGCTGAGCTTCTTCTCTCTGTCCCTGTCCCGTGGATCTGGAGGCCATGTCGCTGCAGGGAGCGCTGGGCCCGCTGGGTAGGCAGGGAAGGGCCACCTCGTGGGGAAGGGTCCTGCGTGGGCTGGGGGTTACATGAATGTCCACCTGAGCTGTGGCTGGGGCCGTCGGGGAGGGGACGGGGTGGCAGCCGCTTCTCCTGAGCTGGCCTTCAAGGACAGAGAGGGGCGGGCAGGAGCTTTGGTGTTGGGGGTTCAGGGTGAAGCCCCGCTCCTCTGTCCCTCTGCCCCCGTGGACCGTTCCTGGTCATGCCGTTATCCAGGCTCCGCCGCGTGGGGCCTCCTCCTGGGCTGGGGAGGCCTGGAGGCCGCTCTCTAGGAGACCAGGGGCTTCTGCTGGTTCCTCTCCTCCTGGGGCCTGGGGCGGCTTGGGGCTGCCCCCAGCTGACGGCTCAATGTGCCTCCAGCCCGGCAGGACGGCGGGGACCAGGACGGCGGGGACCAGGACGGCGGGGACCAGGATGGCAGCTCCTTCTGCCATGCCGTCTTCCCGCCTGGTCCCTGCACGTCCCCTCCCCGTGGTCAGGCCTGGCCCTGTCGGGTGGCCCCAGCCCCGAGCTGGCTGCCGTGACAGGTGGGGGAGGGGACATGGGGACATGGGGGACCTGGGGTCGGGTGCTCATCGTCTGCTTGGCCTCCAGGAGCCTCCGTCCAGTTCCCACCGTGCAGGTGACACTGAGGCCTGGAGAGGGAAGGGACGTGGCCAGGGCCACACAGCAAGGCTCCCTCCAAGCACCGGCCCCTGTGTGGGTGTCCGGACGTGGCCCACCATCAGCCCCTTCCAGCGGCCAGGCCCTTGCTGTGGAGGACTTCACCGGCCTCCATTCTGGGCGGGTGCGCGGCCAGCAGCTGGGCTCTGGCTGTGGCAGAGGGAGCCGGGTGCGCGGCCAGCGCAGGGCAGGCTTCTCCAGTCTGAGGACGGGAGGCCGAGGGGCTCTTGGAAAGACGGGGGTGTCTCCCGGCAGGTGGGGGGCTGGGGTGGTGTGGGGCGAGGGGCATGACGCCTGGCCTTCGGGGTCAAATTCTGCCAAGGCCACTTGCCAGCCTTGTGACTCTGGGAGCAAGTGGCCAAACTTCCGTGCCTCAGTTTCCCCACCGTGGGGTGCTGTGAGGGTGACCCAGCCACAGGGCCCCGGGCAGCACCGTGGGCAGCTGAGTGTGGCCCGGGAAGCTGGGGGTGTCCTTGTGTCCCCCACTGGCCTGGAA
This sequence comes from Ictidomys tridecemlineatus, assembly GCF_052094955.1. Classification (NCBI taxonomy): domain Eukaryota; kingdom Metazoa; phylum Chordata; class Mammalia; order Rodentia; family Sciuridae; genus Ictidomys; species Ictidomys tridecemlineatus. Next base: position 8,059,483 of record NC_135482.1, on the reverse strand, counting down.
GTTCCCGGGGGTGGGCGTTGTCACTCGCAGGGCAGGTGCTGAGATGGCACCTGGAATCCAGGGGCCCAGAGGGTGACCCCGGGGTGACGCAGGTTGAGACATCCGGTATTTACAGGGGCCTCAGTACATGCTGGGCACTACTCTCAGCAGGGTGCTGTGAGGGAAGTATATTATCATTTTCATTTCACACTTGGCTCAGAGAGGTGAGGTCACTTGCCCCAGGGCACACAGCATGTAAGTTGCAGTCAGCCAGCAGAGGCTGTGGGTAACCTCAGAGGAGGGGTGGGAGGCATGGCTGAGCTGCAGTGGGAGAAGGAGGTCTGGATGGTGGCCACGAGGACAGGCCTGGGCTGCCTGGTGCTGTGTGAGAGGCTGGTCATCTGAGCTGGGGTCTGGACACAGGCGCAGCTGCCCCAGCTTCCCTGGGCTGAGGCAGTGATGCTGGCAGAGAGCTCCGAGGGGATGCCTCAGGTGAGAGTCGGGGGCCGGGGAGGGCAGGGACCCGCCAGGCGGGCCCTGTGTCCAGTTCTAGTGAGCCCTCCCCACCCTGCACTCAGGCCCAGGGCCTCCGCCTTCTGGGTGGATCCATGGTGGCCGTGACTCTCAGAACCTCTGCTGACAGGTTTTCAAGAGTGACTAATGCTCAGAAGGAGAACCGAGGCTGGAGTAAAATATCTGCAGTCCATGTGTCCACCAGGGGCTCACCTCTGCAGAATCTGTGGAGTCACGACAGGTGCCAATGATCAGACCTAAAAATGGCCCCGGGAGCTCAGCAGAAACTTCACAAGGGGCAGGCACGCGGCCGAAGGATGTGGAAGGGGGTCCACTGCTGTCCTTCAGGGACAACGCATACTCAAACCTCAGATCCCGTGACCCCCCGCTAGACGGCTAAGCTCAGGGCTGACGGTGCCCAGTGCCACCGGCCGTCGGCGCCCTGGACGCCCACACTCTGCTGGAGGAGACTCTGTGCAGCTCTGCGGAAGGGCAGAGCCCGGTGCAGCCTCAGCCGGCAACTCCGCCCCTGAGCATTTGCTCAAAGGAAAGGGCGGCTTAGATCCACCGAGGACGTGGGCAGGAATATTTATAAGGCACAAGAGCCCCAAACCCAGGAGCGACCCAAATGCATAGTTGCATAAATTAGTAGCCGCACAGTCACTCAGTGGATTCACTCCCAGAAACGAGGACGAAGGCACTGCTTTCCCACTCTCTGGCCGTGTCTCCCGATGGGCGCGTCTCTTTGTTCAAGAGTGACAGCCAGTTCTCCGGCATCTTTAGCCTTGCCCTGTGTCCTAGCCCAAGGTCCCGAAGCCCATTCTCCCTGGCTGCTTTTAGAAGCTGTCCCTTAAATCTTCTGTCTCCAGTGGCTTTGTGTCCGCTGGGTGGCTGGGGGGACATCAAGATGTGCTGGTGCACTTAATGGGCCTTTGGTTGTCCTAGGACCGATCACTGAAAGGTCCAGCTGTCCCCAGCGATGCCTTCTTAGAGTCGGTGACAGGATGCAGTGGGTGGGGTGTCATCTGTTGACTGTTGCCAAATGGCCCCGCCAGGGTCCTGTGGTCTGCACACCACTGACAGTGCACACACGTGTGTGCTCACACTTGCAGCATCCTCCGTCCTGACGGGGCCGTGCGGTGGGTGCCGGTGATCTCAAGGTGGTTCTTCTTGGCGCTGCGGCCTCTGGTCCCGTCAGGACTCTCAGTGTGCAGGTGGCGTTCATTGCCGTCTTAGGACGGTTTCCCTCCATCGTCCTGCCAATCCCGCCTTGGTTTTTCCCCCCCCCGGTGACCCCGGGCTGCTGGCAGGTCCACGCAGAAGAGCAGGCCAGGACCCCCTGGGCTTGGGGGGACTAGGCCTCAGCCCCATGGGCTCTGTGTCATCTCTGGTCCCCGAATCCAGAGCAGAGGAGGGGCTGGTGCAGGGGCACAGAGGTGAACTACCCTTGTGTGCTGGGCTGGTGAATTCAGCGTGCGCTTATTGAGCACCTACTATGTGCCGACCCAACAGCCTAGGGGTCCAGGGCCCTGAGGCCTCCCTGGGGAGCTGGGCTCAGCTGCCCCAGCAGCCCTAATGGAGGTCTATGCTAGGCAGGTGAGGTCGCAGGGAGTCGGGGACAGTTCCCCAGGGGAGGGGACGCTCTCAGGGGATCACAGTGGGGCGGAGGGCCAGCCTGCCCCGGCGTGGGCTTCCCTTTCCTGTCCTCCTGGCAGTGACCCTCCCCTCCCTCCTTTGACCCGCCCTCACTGTGGACAGACAAGGGGACGTGGCCCTGCCCCCCTACTACCAGCCAGAGGAAGACGACGAGATGCCCTTCATCTGCTCCCTGTCGGGGGACAATGGCATCATGGGCTGCCACGAGATCCCCCCGCTCAAGGAGCAGGGCCGCGAGTGCTGCCTGTCCAAGGACGACGTCTCCGACTTCGGGGCGGGGCGCCCGGACCTCAACGCCAGCGGGCTGTGCGTCAACTGGAACCGCTACTACAACGTGTGCCGCACGGGCAGCGCCAACCCCCACAAGGGCGCCATCAACTTCGACAACATCGGTTACGCCTGGATCGTCATCTTCCAGGTGAGGTCCTCAGGCCCGCGGCCACCGGAGCCGCTCCACCCAGCAGGTGTCTGCCACCCGTCTCCCTGGAACCTGCCCGGCCTGCGGGCACCACAGGTGCCACTGTGCCCGTCTCACAGGCAGACAGACTGACAAATGGCCAGATGGGGACTGGCCTGGCCGCCTGCAGAGTCTGTGCCGTGTGCAGTCCCAGGTTCCGGAGGCAGAGGTGCCGGCTGGGAGGTCCCCACAGAGGACAGGCAGGACACACGTGCGGTCCTTGGAGGACTGGCCAAGGCGCGCAGTGTCACCTGGGGTGCGTGGGAGGAAGGACTTTCCTGGTGGGGTGACAGCAGAGATCAGCTTGTCCCATGTCAGTGGAAGCCATGTCCCATCTTGTGACCCAAGGCACACACCTGCCCTCCCAAAGCCTCGGTAGCCTGCCTGGGTGGCACGTTGGCCCTGACTGACCCCGTACCTGTCCTCTGCAGAGGGTGTTGCGGGGTTTGTTTGTGGAATGGGGCTGAAGGACCTTGGATAGCTGCTCAACCTCTCTGTGCCTCGGTTGCTTGTCTTTATAATGGGTCTGACCCCAGGCCCCTCATGCTGGGTACCGGGAATAGGCCAGGTGACGGGCAGGAGGAGCCCATGCTTGGTGGGTGCTCAGTCAAGACTCAGCTCCCGCTGTCCTCAGGCGGGATGTGGCCGGCGCGGGCAGAGCAGGGAAGCCTGTAGCCATGAGGAGCAGGAGCATGGGGCTGGGAATTCAGAGCTGCGGGCCGTGTTTTGGGGCCGTGTCTGGGCTTTGCCAGGGACAGTCACACCCCAGAGCTGCCCCTCTCTCTCTCTGGGAAGACATCGGGTGGAGCAGGGGAGACAGTCCCCCGAGCCTCGTCCAGTGCACACGCTTGGGCTCCAGTGAGCCTCACCCGAGCCGTGCCCGGAGGCCTCTGCCATCCCCGGGTACGAAGAAGCCGCTGAGGCCCCGGGTGGGCCATAGCCCAGTGACGAGGTAGAGCTGGGACCCCTGGGCTCCTGCTTCCCAGCCCGCCTGCCCTGGCACGGCAGCCGGAAAACGGGTGAGGTCTAGAGTGAGCGGGACCAGGATTGAAGTCCCGGCTCTAGTACTGCCTGGCTGTTTGACGTTGGGCACGTGTCCTCACCTCTCTGAACACCGTTTCCTGGTCTGTATCGCGTGGACGGAGAGGCTGCCCTACGAGGGCGGCGTGTGCGCGTCCTGGTGCACATCAGGCTCTCCCCTCTCGCCCTCGGTGCCGGCTGCAGGTGATCACCCTGGAAGGCTGGGTGGAGATCATGTACTACGTGATGGACGCCCACTCCTTCTACAACTTCATCTACTTTATCCTGCTCATCATAGTAAGTGTCGGGAGCCGGGGCTGCTGGGCTGGCTCAGGACGCCCGACCAGGGGAAGGGGACGGGAGGAGGGGGAGGCAGCAGGAGGGGCTATTTTTAAACGCGGCTGACTGGGGTGATTGACAGGCGCGTCAGGGGCGGTGCTGGAAGCATCTGTCACTTCTGAGGGCCTTTGTTTCTCACTCCTGGGCGTTGGACCCACCGTTGCTCCTGCTTGGCTTCTCCGCCATGTGTCTCTGGGAACACATCCTCCTCATGACCTTAGCTGTAGGTGTGGCCCCAGGATGGTGCTTTTCAAGGGCCCCGGCTTGTCCCTGTTTTCCTGGGACAGGAAGACACAATCTCCGAGACCAAAGTGTGGGGCCACCAAGGTTTGGAAAGAGGCGCATGATCCTGGTGACCTGGTGGGGAGGGCCCTCCGCCTCTCAGGCAGCCCTGCCCCCTGGGATGACCAGGAGACGAGGCTCTGTCGGCCCTCGTAGGCTGGCCCTTCTGCCTGTCCCCACAGTGTCCCCAGAGCAGGCTCGTCCACCTGTCATGCCTGACTGCAGCTTCAACCACGGCACAGTCCCCAAAATGTCAAGGTGATTTCACTCCCGGGAGGTGCTGCTCTCTCCCTGCCACTGTGGGGCCGTCCTCTGGCCTCTTGGTGGTGGGAGGGGGCGTGCTTGGCCCGCTGGGGCACCCCCATCTTGAGCTGGGGGTCAGGGCACTGGCAAGTGACCCAAGATGCACCTGCCCCTGGCTTAGCTGCAGTGCTGTCCTGGGGAGGCCGGGGCCTTGGACCCAGGAGAACAGCCACACAAGAGAAAGGGGCCCGGCCTGGTCAGCTCTGCTGTCCACTCACCAGAACAATCACCCAGGGGAGGCTGGGGACGTGGGAGGGTCCCTGAAGGAGGTGCCAGGATTGAGCCTTAAAGGCCTGGGTGTCGGGCAGGGGAGAGCCTCTGGATGGGAGCCTGCGGGAGGAGGCCATGGAGCTCCGGCGGTAGAGGAGCCGGAGTTCCCGAGGGGCTGGAGAAGCTGCCCTCTGCTCCTGCGGGGGAGCCAGGGTGGCCCTCGAGCCACTTTATGAAGTCGACATGTGACAGCACTTAGCTCCCCAGTCGGGGAAGGCAGAGCCCCAAACCTGCAAACCCCGCACACAGCAGGTGCTCAATAAGTGTGCCCTGCTGCTCTTGCTGCTGCTGTGGAGGGGCCCCAGGTGGTCCCGTCCCAGGGTAGAGCAAGCTGGCTGGGGCCCAGTGTTTTGAGGCATGTGGAGGGTGCAGAGGGCAGAGCTGGACAGACACACTGACGTTCACCCTCGTGCCTGGCCACACAGGGGCATGAGCTTCGATTCTGAATCCCTGGCCTGGGCCGCACAGCTGGAGAGGGCTCCTCGCCCCAGACAGTCCCCGTCATGCTGAAGGTGGAGGAGGCACAGGCCAGGGACTGGCCCTTCTGGCCAGTGGCAGCTGGGCTCATTCAGAAGTTCGCAATGTTGGGGGGCTGCACCCCCAAAAGCACAGGACACCCTGAGGGGGCGGGGCCTTAGTGCTGGCCGGCAGCCTCTCCCCAACTGTCCCTTCAGGCCCAAAGAAAGCCAAAGTCCAGGCTGGAGGGTAGGACTCAGGGCCCAAGTGGTCCAAGACGGGCCGCAGCCTCCCTCCCTGGCTCAATGCCAGCGTGGGGGGTGGCCGGGGCCTCGCGCCTGAGCGTGGCCTGGCTTGGAGTGGGCCATGGGGCCTGGAGAGCAGCCTGGGCCACGCCTTTGCCTGGAGCAAGGCCTCAGCCGTCTTTTCCTGTCCCCATCTGTGTTTGTGCCTCTGTCTCTCTGGGACCCTCCACCCTCCCCTGCTCCTCTCTGTCCCTGTCTCTTCCCCCAACTCGGTGTCACCCATGCCCCAATCCTCCTGAGCCTGTGTCACTCTCTCCTGTGTCCCCCTTGTCCTTGCTCTCTGCTGGCCCCCTGCTGTCCTCCTCCCTCTGTGGGTGTCTCCGGTCTGTCCCCGTCCTCCTCCTCTCTCCACTCTGGCTCCTGTCTCCCCGTCTCCATCTCTGTCTCGGGGTCTCCCTGACTCTCTCTCTCCCTCTCTCTGTCTCTCTCCCTGTGTCTTCCTGCTGGCCCCTTCTCCACCTCCGCCTCCCCTCCCCCACCGTCCCCTCTGTCCCCGTCCCTGTCCTCTCCTCCCGTTGGTCACAGGTGGGCTCCTTCTTCATGATCAACCTGTGCCTCGTTGTCATAGCGACCCAGTTCTCGGAGACCAAGCAGCGGGAGCACCGGCTGATGCTGGAGCAGCGGCAGCGCTACCTGTCCTCCAGCACGGTGGCCAGCTACGCCGAGCCCGGCGACTGCTACGAGGAGATCTTCCAGTACGTCTGCCACATCCTGCGCAAGGCCAAGCGTCGCACCCTGGGCCTCTACCAGGCCCTGCAGAGCCGGCGCCAGGCCCTGGGCCCCGGGGCACCTGCCCCTGCCAGGCCCGGGCCCCACGCCAAGGACCCCAGGCACTGCAGTAAGTGGCCCTGACACTTGGCGGTGGGTGTGCCGCCACCTGGGGACTCGCTGCTGCTGATGGGTCCCACCTCCCCAGCCCGAGAGAGGTGTCCCCAGGCTCGGGCCCGTCTTCATTTCAGGGTCAAGCATTTCCCCTGCGGCCAGGAGCTCCAGGCGCACCTGCCCGGGCCTCCCTCGCTCACCCCGGGGCTCGGCCCCAGCCCTGGGGGACTCCGCTGCGCACAGACCTGGGCCCTGCCCCGGGAGCCGCGCTGGGCAGAGGGGACCGTGATCTGGCCTCAGTCTTGTAGGTCCCCACCCACCAGCCTCCTGTAGCTGTCCCCAGCTACCACTGTGGCTGAGCTGTAGTTCTGGCACCTGGCACCAAGGTCTGGCAAGGCAGGGACATGGGCCCCCCTGTTCTGCCCCTGCTGGGGCCATGTCTCATGCCAAGGGCTGCCGGGTAGTTTGTGGGAAAGGGGCCCCTCACCTGAATCCTGAGAGCAGACACGGTCCCCAGAAGGCGGCAGGCTGGGAAATAGTGCCCTGGTTTTCAGATGGGAAAAATAAAGTCCAAGGAGATGAGGGAGGCACTTCAGTGGCCCTGGGTGTCACCCAGTCACATGGAATGTTGGTTACCCGGGGCTTTGCTAAGTGTCCACCTCCAGCTGCGAACACCCCAGTCCCAGGAGGAGGCCGGCAGGGAGGGGAGGGCCCAGCTCTGTCCCCTTTCCTCCCAGCTGGGTGCTGAGCAGTTGGCAGGCCCTGGAACTGTCACTGGAGCAGCGGGGGAGGAGCGTGCCATGTGCTGTTCCCTGTGTGACCCCGACCACGGGGTGGGGTGGGGTTAGCTGGCCTCGGCTCCTGGTGGCCACGAGGTCAGCACCCAGGCCCCACCCTGGGAGGCCGGAGGCGGGCAGGACAATGCTCCCTCGGAGCTGTGGCCCACCCCCTGGGATGCCAGCCGTCCGGGTGTGGCCTTGGAGGAGGCTCCAGGTGGCCGTGGGCTGGCCCGGCCTGCAGACAGGGGAGCTGGGTCTGGGCAGGGCTGGCACCCGCCTGCTGGAGGACACGGGAGGGCGATTACCCCGAGGCCTTCCTGCCGCTGCCGCCCTCCCCCTGAGCTTGCGGCAGGGGGTCCTTCTAGAGGGGCTGCCTGGGCCTGCAGACCTCCCCCCAGGTGTCCGGGGCTGGGAAGGGCTTTGGCCTGCCCTCTGAAGCTGTCCCCGGGCTCTGTCCAGGGCTGGGAAGCACTTGGAGGCAAGTGCGAGACGAAAGGCAGCTGTCACATGTCACAGGCTTCGCTTTCCCTTCATTGTTGCCTTTTTTTCTACAAGAGCAAAACATGATTACTCTAGAAAAATAGAGAAAACCAGCCAGAGGGAGGCCTCTCTGCCACCTCTCCTCAGACCTGGGCACGGCCACAGGCCTCCAGTCCAAGCCCCAGGCTGCTCAGGTTCTCCTGGGGCATGAAGGGCCTGTGAGCTGTGGCCCCTGCGGCCCTTCCTGCCTGTCCCCACCCAGCCCTGACTCTCCTGGGTCGGGGTGTCGGGGTGTCCGGGGGCTTGCAGAGTGAGCCTGCCCCGCCGCAGGCTCCGTCTCCTCCCTCCCCGGGAGACACAGGCGGAGAGCTGAGGAACACCTCGGCCACCTTGGTTGTCCCCTCTCCACACAGACTCTTTCATAGTCACACCCAGTCCCCTGGCTCTGTGACCAGGACCTGGGAGGGTCTGTTAAGTGACTGGCCCAGCACCAAGGGCAGAAGTGACCAACAGCAGGGACACCTGCCCCAGGCCCATCGTGTGTCCGTGCAGGGACGCCCGTGGCCTGCCAGTCTCTGCTTCCACCTGGCTCTAGACAGAGCCCAGAGAGGGGAACCGTCACCCCCAGGTGGGACAGGCTTGCTCCAGGCGGACCCTGTGCCCTGGTGGCCAGGCCTGGGGTGGGCACCGACACTGCCTCGTTTGCTTTGCAGAGCTGTGCCCGAGACACAGCGCCCTGGACCCCACGCCCCACACGCTGGTGCAGCCCATCTCTGCCATGCTGGCCTCCGACCCCACCAGCTGCCCGCACTGCCAGCACGGGGCGGGCCGGCGGTCCTCGGGTCCCGGCAGCACCGACTCGGGCCAGGAGGGCTCAGGCTCCGGTGGCTCCAGTGGCAGTGAGGCTGAAGCCGATGGGGACGGTCCCCGGAGCAGCGAGGACGGGGGCTCCTCCGGCCTAGGCAAAGAGGACGAGGAGGGGCAGGTGGGGGCAGTCCGGCTGTGTGGGGACGTGTGGCGGGAGACGCGGGCCAAGCTTCGGGGCATCGTGGACAGCAAGTACTTCAACCGGGGCATCATGATGGCCATCCTGGTCAACACCGTCAGCATGGGCATCGAGCACCATGAGCAGGCCAGTGTGGGTGCCGGGTGTGGGCGGCAGGTGGGGAGGGCAGAAGGTGCCCAGCAGGGGCCCAGGTGGGCCGCCCCGTCCGTGCCTGTCTCCTGCTCCTAGCTGGAGCTGGCTTTGGTTCACCCCCAAGGGAGGGGGACGCTGGGGTCTGCTGCCCCAGTGACACTTCAAAGGACAGGACTGTGCTCTGCCCCCATGCCCCTGTCCACAGGCCACCTCTGGGGTGACAGCCCGGACAAGCCCTGGCTCCATTTGGAAAAATACCAATTTTTGGCTCTTGCTGCCTGGCCGACCTCTGGGGGATAGGTCCCTTAGCCCGCACCCCAAACAAGAGGGCACCCCCCCCTTGGCAGCTGAGAATGCTGAGGCCCAGAAAGGGGAGTCACTGACCTGAGGTCCCCCAGCCAGCCAGAGGCCCAGTCTGAGGCCACCTCCTCATGGAGCCCCCTTGGCCTCCTCATGGCCTTCCTTCTGTAAGACCTGCCCCCCCACTCGGTGGCGGTGCCCGTCACCAGCTCCCTGAGCACAGGCTCCATTCAATTTACTTAAATGCGGCCCCTGGGGCTGTCGCCCGAGCTGCCTTGAGCTGCCGGTTGCCAGTCTTTGCAGCTTAATTAAGAAGGTCTCCAGGGAGGGCTGCAGCTGGAGTGACAGGCAGCGCCTCCCCGGTCAGCCCGGCCTCCCTGGCCCAGAGGTCGGGTGGGGGGCAGCTGCCAGCGAGGGTGGGGCCGAGTGTCTGCACGCCTCTGCACCGTCCCTGGGCCACATCCCTGCCAGTGGCCCGCTGGAGTCGGCCGGGAGGCCCACGAGTTCATCCTCGGAATGTGGCGAACAGTTCATCCTTGGACGGCCAGGGAGGAAGCGCTGACGCCCCGGGAACAGGCAGATCACACAAGGCAGGGCTGTGGCTGGAGGTGGGCTTGTGTGCCTGTGCCCTCCTAGGTGACACCAGGGCTCCCTCTGCCCCCGAGCCTCAGCCTTGGGCTCAGTCAGGGTCCCTGACCAGTCTCCTCAGGGTCTTCTTGTCTGACCTCCCCCACCCCGCCCCTGCTCCTTCTGCCACATCCTGCTGAGCGAGGTTCTTAGCCCCACGAGGGCGGGCGCTGCCCAGGTCAGCAGGTGGGGGAGGCTGTGCTCAGGTGTAGGGTCCACCTGGGAAGCAGGCACCCTGGCTGCAAATCCTCTCCGTCAAAGGGAGGCCAGCTACTCAGCCTCTGCTAAGTGCCAACCTCTGAGCCAGCCTGGTGTCCCTGAGTCCTCACAGCTGCCCTCCAAGTTGGGGTCCTGCCCCTCCCCCTGCACACTTGGAAGGCGGTGCTCAGAAAGGCTAAGTCCCTTAGGCAGGGCTTGGGTTCCAACCCTGGCTCTGCAGGGTGGCCCTGGTGAGCCACAGCACCTCACAGACCCCACAGCTGGAGCCTGCATCTTGGTGGCGCATGGGCCCCGTAACGTGGGTAACTACGAAGCTGGTGCACAGAGGTGCACAGAGCCCCACAGGCCGGGAGTCTTGCAGGGAGCCCTGGGTGAGCGCACCACCCGCTGTCTGGAGCCTCAGAAAGTTAATTAGCTAAGGAAAAAGCGAGGAGGAGGAAGCATTTTTAAAACGTTCTTTTTAAAGCCGCTCGGAGTGGCAGCCATTGTTCGGCTGCTCCATGCAGGGCCTGCCCTGGCCGCTGGTATTTTTGCTCCTCTCCCTTGGCTCCCAGACAGTGCTTGGCGGGAAATAATCCGCCCCCAAGTTTATTTTGAGCAGTCCCCGCTGAGGTGGCGCCTGTAGAAAGAGGTGGCCTAGGGCTGGGGAGGGAGGGACACGGGGAGGTGGGGGAGGAGGACGAGGAGGAGGAGGAGGAGGAGGAGGAGGAGGAGGAGGAGGAGGAGGAGGAGGGGGAGGGGGAGGGGGAGGGGGAGGGCGGATGCTTCGGTGCATCCCCTGGCCCGCCTCCTGCTTGCTGGTTCAGGCTCTCCTGGCCGTGGAGGCTGCTCCTTGCAGGGACTGGGCTGGAGGGGACAGGGGTCAGCATGTGTCTCAGGAAGTGGGAGGTGGTGCAGCCTGGAGAGCCCTGGGAGGCAGGCGGACCCGGCGCGTTCTGTGGCTGTGGCTGTGACTGTGGGTAGGAGGGTCAGGCAGTTGGATTCCTTCCCCATCATCTGATGTGACACTGTCACAACTCTTCCTTGTGTGACAAGCCAGTCCTGTGGGGCAGGAAGGGTGCCTCAGACCCACTGGGCAGATGGGAGGGAAGGAAGTGGCGGGCTCCTGTGGCCTGGCGGCCACGGGCAGAGCTGGGCCTGAGGTACTGAGGACAGTGGTGGACAGTCACATTGGAGACGGGTCATGGGTCAGGAGCTGCTGCTCCCAGGACAGTGTGTCTCAGCTTCCCTCTCTTCTGGAACACCAGGGCCATAATTCTTCCCAAGCTGGGCAAGGCTGCCCCCCTGCAGCCTCGGCTGGCCCTAGGGTCTGAAGATGGTTAAGGTGGAGAAGAAAACACAGAGGACTGTGCTGAAAGGGCAGGGAGCAGGGAGCCTCCCTGGGCTTCGGCTGACCCTGGCCAGGGCGCCGCACTCAGGGCTCTGAGTCAGCAGTGGCTCAAGTCCTGCTTGGCCTCCTGCTGCACCTCCTGTGAAGTCACTGCCAACCAGGTCGAGGGGACTCTGGGAGGAGGAGCATAGGGTGGCCCAGTGACTGGCAGTCTGGCCCTGTGGGGGCCTGAGAGAGAGGTACCAGCGTGGGCTACAGACAGGAAAGGGTCCTGGGTGGGGGGATTGGAGGTGGATTCTGAGGGATGACTGTGAGTCCAGCCAGGCAGACATAGGCACAGGGACCAGGAGCACAGGCGTCCCCCGAAGGGCCCTGAGTCCTTGAGGAGATGAGCCCAAGGTACAGGGCAGAGGCCCAGGGGCCAGGGTGGCGCTCACCTACCAAGGGCCTCAAAGCTAGCTTTGTCTTTGGAGCAGTGGGAGCCATGGAAGGCTCGTTGGCCTGGGAGTGACGTGTCCGGGCTGAGCTGGAGCCTGTCAGGGAAGTGGGCAGGTGAAGGCCCCTGGGCTGTAGGGTAGGGCGGGGCTAAGGGAGAGGGAGCTTCAAGATCTGACTCCACCACTGCCTGGCCAGGACCCTGGCGGTCACTTCTCCTCCTTGAGCCTCAGGTTTCCTGCCTGTAAAATGGGGGCAGTATAAGGTGGTTCAGTTTAGACAAGAGGATGCAACCTGGCCTGCGGGAAGCTGCACGGATCGCAGTGGCCGTTATCATCAAGGGGCTGCGCTGGGCTGCAGGGGCTCCTGGCCAGCTGAGAGGCCTCTGCCCACGCTCATATCTACCCTGCAGAAGTGACCAGGGGTGGGGCAGCCTGGGGCCACCAAGCCTGGCATCTAAGCAGGAGGCGCTGGCCCCTGCCCCCACCCGGAACCTCTGTCAGCTCTTCCACTGGGTGGGCGGAGCCATCTCCAGTGGCCCGTCCACTGCCGTCTCTCTCTGTCCATCTCTGTCCATCTCTGCCTCCCTTCCCGCACCACCCCCTTGACATCTCCCCGCTGGGTGTCTAGTCATCTGTCTGTCTCCTCCAGCCTGCCTCTCCCGGATGAGTGTGCTCCACAGTGATGGATGGTCCATTAGACAGATTCACAGGTGTGCGCCGTGAGACACAGCTGCTGCGGGGGCGGAGGGAGGGGAGGGGGTGACCTTTCGGGGAGCCCCGCTCCTGGCAGGGATTGCAGAAGCTCGTGTGGCGTGTGTGGCCGGAACCGTGACGGTGGCCCTGGGCTGTCCGCGTCCTGGCTTTCCGTCTCCAGGTCGTGGTCTAGGTGGGCTGGGAAACGGGCGGCTCACACCGGCATCCGAGCCCTCCCAGAGGCCCGTCTCTGGGCCTCTCTCAGCTGTGGGGCCGTTTTTGTGAGTCAGATGTGATCGCAGATGGACGCGGCCTCTCCTTTAGCCTGGGCTGAGAGGAGCCGGCAGTTCTACTAGATCCCAGGCCTGTGGGGGGGCTGCCAGGCTGCTTTTCTTTCTTTCTTTTTCTTTCTTTTTTGTTTGTTGGTTTCCTTCTCTTTTTAACTCACATGGAATAAAGCCGGGCCTCTGAGGGTCCCTGTTGCTCCATGGAGGGGCTGGACTGGTGGACGGAGATGGCCTGCCGTGCTCCTCGGCTCCTCCTCCCCGCTGCCCTTGCTCTGGGCACCTTCGTTTCCCCCTGTCACGGGCTCCCTTCTCAGCTTCTAGGTCTCTGCCGAGATGTCACTTGCTCCAGAAATCCTCCCGGCCCCACTGACTCTCGTTCCCCCAAACTGCACTCGTCTCCCTGGTTTTCGCGGGAGCTGTGGCTTGTGGCGTGTAGGGATTTGCACTTGCGTGTGAGCGTGTCCGCTGCCGTAGCACGAGCCCAGCAGGTTAGGGGCCCTCAGTACAGGATGCTGTAGGAAGGAGCAAGGGGATCGGGTGGTGTGCTGTGATGTGACAGTAGCTTCAAGTCTGACTTGGACCAGTGCCCAGCCTTGCCACATTCTCGCTGGGTGGCTCTGAGCAAGTCAGTCCACACTGCCCAACCTCGGTTTCTCATTATAAAACAGAAGCGACCGCTGTCCGGGGAGGCAGTAGTTGGGCTGGGGTTGAGCTCGGCGAGGGGCCCATGATCAGGGCTAAACAAATGGTCCCCCCCTTCTCCAGAATCCAGGCAGGAACCGTCTGGTGCCATGGTGAACACAAACCAGACCTTTCACTGGGTCCCAGGGGGACCATGGAGGGGAGAGAGGGACCCGGGCCTTGCATGGCCTTTATCCAGGGGCTTGAAATGAATGAAGTCATGCACTGGGGACTGAACTCGGGGGCCCTCAGCCACTGAGCCACATCCCCAGCCCTGTTATATATTTTATTTAGAGACTCACTGAGTTGCTTAGGGCCTCACTGCGTTGCTGCGGCTGGCTTTGAACTCGCCATCCTCCTGCCCCAGCCTCCCGAGCTGCTGGGATGACAGATGTGCGCCACCGCAGCCGGCCTGACCCCTGGTTTACAGACAGGGAAACGAGGGCTCAGAAGTGGGCTGCACGGCCACTTAGCGTCCAACCAAGGGATCCCGTCCCTTGCCCCAAGTCATGGCCGACAGCAGGGTCTCTTTCAATGGTGCCGTTTTCCAGTTATCACCTGCTGCTGACAAGCATGAGGCCAAAGATCCAGGGGCAGGAGGAGGTCTGCAGCTGGAGGGGGTCATGGGAAGCTGGTGTCCGTTTGGCCAGTTCCTTGACCTCCTTGGGTCTTAGTGTCCTCCTCTGAGAGTGGGTGCATGGGCTAGAAGCCTCCATGATGGTGGTTCTGCATCGGGCTGTGTCTGGCCTGCTGGGGTCACGCATCCCCCACCGCTGTGCCCCCACAGCCCGAGGAGCTGACCAACATCTTGGAGATCTGCAACGTGGTCTTCACCAGCATGTTCGCCCTGGAGATGATCCTGAAGCTGGCCGCCTTCGGGCTCTTTGATTACCTGCGGAACCCCTACAACATCTTTGACAGCATCATCGTCATCATCAGGTACCCCTCCCCCACCTCCTGCTCTGCAGCAGGGCAGGGGACAGTGTGCACATCCAGCCAGTGCACAGGTGATGAAGGAAGCCAACCACTTGGAGGCCGTCATCCAAATATTTTTTTTTTTAAATTCTTGATTTAGCAATATATATGCTTCTGGATTAATGCATTAAATAACAAGATGTAGCGGCAGGCCCGTGACTACCGTCACTCTAAAGGAGGGATGCATGTAACGAACAGAAATTTTCCACCCACTGTCAAGTAACATAAAGATATCTGTTATTTTGATTGCCCCAAAAGTCCTCGGGACCGCTAATCCTCAGTGATTTGCTGTTTATATTTGTAATCAGAGGAAGCATTAAACCTCCGGAGAGGACAGTGACGTTTATGGAGTTTTCAGATTTTAGCCATGACTTCCTGGTGAGGGGTCCCTGGAGCCTCATCCACTAATTCATCCACCCAAAGGTGGATGAATTAGTGGATGAGTGAAAGCTCTCTGTCTCTCTGTCCTCCGGGCCTGGCCTCTCCTTCCTCCTCTCTCGGCCTCCCTCTGGCCCTGCGCCCCTGCTGGCTGGCCACAGCATCTGGGAGATCGTGGGGCAGGCGGACGGCGGGCTGTCAGTGCTTCGCACCTTCCGGCTGCTGCGGGTGCTGAAGCTGGTGCGCTTCATGCCCGCGCTGCGGCGCCAGCTGGTGGTGCTCATGAAGACCATGGACAACGTGGCCACCTTCTGCATGCTGCTCATGCTCTTCATCTTCATCTTCAGGTGAGCCCTGCCCACCCGGGACCCCACCTGCAGGGCCAGCCAGGGCTGTGGGCAGGAGCATGGGGGGGTACATTCCTGTGGCTCTGGGCAGGTTCTTCCCAGGGAGCCTCAGTGTTCTCGGGAAAATGGGACCCACACTGTCGCCCGCCCCCACCTCCCCGCCTTACTGTGTTGCCTGAGACCAAACCAGGTGGGAAGGGAAGGCAGAGCGTGGTGGACGGGAACCCTCGAGCCACCCCCTTCCTCCCTTCCTCCCCCAGCATCCTCGGGATGCACATCTTTGGCTGCAAATTCAGCCTCCGCACGGATACGGGAGACACGGTTCCTGACAGGAAGAACTTTGACTCCCTGCTCTGGGCCATTGTCACAGTGTTCCAGGTGGGTGCACTTCAGGGGAGGGGATCCTGGGCAGCAGACCACCTGGGATGGGGTGGGGCTGAGGTTGACAGTGCCCATCCCTCCTGGTAGACAGAGGCGGCCCTGAGGGACCTCAGGACTGACTGGTCTCTCCCTCAACAGATCCTCACCCAGGAGGACTGGAACGTCGTCCTCTACAATGGCATGGCCTCCACTTCCCCCTGGGCCTCCCTTTACTTTGTTGCTCTCATGACCTTCGGCAACTATGTCCTCTTCAACTTGCTGGTGGCCATCCTGGTGGAGGGTTTCCAGGCCGAGGTGACCACAGCCCTGGGGGAGGAAGCGATCCCAGCAGGGCCCGCGAGACTCTAGGCAGGGGAGAGGGAGCCTGGGTGGTGGGGGGCTGTGTCATATCCTCAGAGGAGGGCTGCCCACGAGGCAGGGAGCCTCCGTCCCGGGAGGGACGCAGCTGGGGCCTGCGTCTGGGATTCCTGTTTCTCCCCCGAGGGTGAAGGACTAGGTCTTCCCATCTCTGAGGTTCTAAAGCCCTGAGACCTGGAATTCTGGATCCCGCTCCCTCCCTTTTCCAAGGCTTTGGAATACGCGCAGTCGGGCAGGCGGGGGACGGTGGCCTAGATCCCCATTAGCTTCCACTTCCCCTTTCTGAGCCTCACTTTTCCCATCTGTAAAAGGAGAGTGGGAACACCCATTGGCAAACCCAAGAGGGAAGGAGGGCTGGGAGGAGGGGAGTTGCCCTGCATGCTGACCGCTGACGGGTGCCTGCCTCCCAGGGGGACGCCAACCGCTCCTACTCAGATGAGGACCAGAGCTCATCCAACATGGAAGAGTATGACAAGTTCCAGGAGGCCCTGGACAGCAGCGGAGGTAAACAGGCCTCCACTCGTCCCCTGGGGGCCAGGAGCCTTCACTGGAGACCCAGGTGGGCCCAGGGCACAGCATCTGCTCCCCTGGACCCCAGGCTCAGAGAGTGCTAATTCTCTGTGTTTGGTTTTTGTGTTACTAACTGAAAGAAAGAGGACATTCGTGGACCTCTGGGGTCCCCCCACAGGGCTAACTGCAGCCCACCCGCTTCCCTTCCCACAGGCTCTTGGGTAGAGCTGTGGGGCCTTCCGATGTGGCCTGTGGTCCTGGCTGGTAACACGAGGCAGCTTGAGCCAAGCCACTCCAACCCAAGCCCTGGCTTCTGGGTAGCCCCGGCAGACTGCCTGCTTCCTGCAGTGGGCCAGGGAGCCAGGCTCCCTTCCCTTCGTACTGGGCGAAGGTCCAGGCTGGTCTGATCCCAGAGCCCTGGAGGCAGGGTGCAGGGGAGGCACACGGGATGAGGTGCAACCTGGAAGGCTTCCTGGTAGAGGAGTCTCCTCATAAAGTACTCCACTTCTGTTATGTCCACACCCTTTCCTTTGTCTTGTTTCCTTTGCTCTTGTTCTGTGGTCTTCCATCTGTCCCTCTCTCTGTCTCCCTCTTGCTTCTCCAGATCCCAAGCTCTGCCCAATCCCCTTGACCCCCAATGGGCACCTGGACCCTAGTCTCCCATTGGGCGGACACCTAGGTCCTACTGGGGCTGTGGGCCCTGCGTCCCGCCTCTCGCTGCAGCCAGACCCCATGCTGGTGGCCCTGGACTCCCGCAAGAGCAGCGTCATGTCCCTGGGGCGGATGAGCTATGATCAGCGCTCCCTGGTGAGTCCTGTGGGTGGGGGCTCCGTCCAGAAGGGCCTCCCCCACTGGGATGTGGGTTGAAGGACCCCAGAGCCAGGTGCCTGCAACCTTAGCCTCACACTGAGGTGCACAGGCTTAGGACAGGGATTGCCCCAAGCCAGGCAGGACCATGTCTGTCACATTCCTGGGTGCCCAGTGCCTGAGCAGGACCTGGCAACAGGAATGACTGGGGTCAGGCACACAGAACTGGGTTTCATCTTGGTAGCAAATGTGTAGGGTCAAGAATTTGGGGTCAGGCAGACTAGAGTTGGAATCTGGCCTCTGTCACCTCTGAGCTGTGTGTCCTTGAGCAAATTACCACTCTTCTCAGCCCTGGTTTCCTTTCCTGTAAAATAGGAAGGTGGCCGTAACTTCTCTAGTTCCTCAAGGGAACAGGTAGCAGGGAGGGATTAGACCTCCAGGGGGACTTGTCCACGTGGGTGGGATGAGAGGCAGAGCAGGCAGAGGAGCCCCTAACCCATTCGGTCGCCTGCTAGCCAGGCCCGGACCCTCTTAGAGCCACAGCGGGGCTTGCAGGAGGCCTGGCATCACGGGTGTGCGCGACCACGCTGACCCAAGCCCTGGCTCCCCCACAGTCCAGCACCCGGAGCTCCTACTACGGACCTTGGGGCCGCAGCGGGGCCTGGGCCAGCCGCCGCTCCAGCTGGAACAGCCTCAAGCACAAGCCGCCCTCGGCTGAGCACGAGTCCCTGCTCTCGGCGGAGCGCAGTGGCGCTCGGGCCTGCGAGGGCGCCCGGGAGGAGGGGCCTCCGCGCGCTGCGCCGCTGCATGCCCCGCACGCCCACCACGTGCACCATGGGCCCCACCTGGCGCACCGTCATCGCCACCACCGCCGGACGCTGTCCCTCGACACTCGGGACTCGGTGGACCTGACCGAGCTCGTGCCCGCCATGGGCCTCCACCCCAGGGCCGCCTGGAGGGCGGCGGGCATGGCCCCCGGGCACGAGGACTGCAACGGCAGGATGCCCAATATCGCCAAGGACGTGTTCACCAAGATGGACGACGGCCGGGATCGCGGGGAGGACGAGGAGGAGATCGACTACGTAAGTGGGGGTCCCTCCGGGAACCAGGAAGAGCGCGGTGCAAGCAGAGGTGGGCTCGAGGGGGCGGGCCAGAGCGGTGGGGCTTAAAACTGTGGCCCGAGGGGCGGGGCCAGAAAATGAGGGGGGGGGGCTCCGGCGGGGAAGCGCTCCCTGCCGCCTGGGGTGGGGCGCGGTTCCGAGATCGCCCAGTGGCCAGTTGGCCCGATGACCGGGTGGGCAGAGAGAGGTCGCTCTGCGCGGTGCTGACCCTCCCGCGCCTGGTCCTCCTCTCTCCAGACTCTGTGTTTCCGCGTCCGCAAGATGATTGATGTCTACAAGCCTGACTGGTGCGAGGTCCGCGAGGACTGGTCGGTCTACCTCTTCTCCCCGGAGAACAGGTGGGAGTTAGAGTAGGGGTAAGGTGTGGAGGGAAAGCTCTCTGCCAAGCTGGGCGAGGCCATACCCCAGAGGCGGGGGCGGCAGGACAGGGGGTTTCGTGGGCATTTCCTGTAGCCCAGGCCAGTTCTGTGCTGGCATCCAGCTGGGCAGATTCTCTAAAGGTCCGGGGTACACACATGAAGGGAGCATCAGCAGGCTTCCTGGAGGAGGAGGCTGGGCTTTGTAGGCAGATAACAGTCCAGTGGGTGCAGGAGGGAGGGGGAGAGGGGAGGAGGATGGCGGAAAGAGGAAGCTGGTCCAGGACGAGGGAGCAGCCTGAGAGACTGCCTGGGTGTTAGGAAATGTGGTGGCCTTGTCTCCGGAGGACTGGAGTCTGGGATTTGGGCTGGTGTTCAGAGACCCTTAAGTGCCAGGCAAGGTGGGTACCCTTTGCGGTGTGGGTTTGTGGTCTGCACCCTGAACAATGCAAAATCAACACCTGTGCTGTGTCCAGAGGAGGAGAGGGATCACTTCCTCTAGGCTATTGTGCCCCTCGTGTGTGTGTCTGTCTGCATCCTCTGCCTCCCCTCTGGTCAGGATGGGAAGCAAACTGACACTCGTGGTGCCCTGCCTCTGCCTAGGTTCCGGGTCCTGTGTCAGACCATCATCGCCCACAAGCTCTTTGACTACGTGGTCCTGGCCTTCATCTTCCTTAACTGCATCACCATCGCCCTGGAGAGGCCCCAGATAGAGGCCGGCAGCACTGTGAGTAGCCACAGCCCTCAGAGAGGCCAGGCAGAGAGATGCAGCACCAGGCCTGCCCTGGGACTGTGAGCCAGACCAAGGGAGAGCTCAGCAGGGCCAGACTCCTGGCACGTGGTGGGAGGGAGATGTGGCAGGGAGCTTGCCTCTGGGAGGGACAGACCACCTTGAACTGAGAAGTGTTGGCCTCTCCTGGCTGTTTCTTGGCTGATCAAGAGCGTGAGCCGGTGGCTGGTAGGTTTGAGCCCCTGGGCCCACCGCATCTCCCGGCTCTTTCAGGAACGCATCTTCCTCACGGTGTCCAACTACATCTTCACGGCCATCTTCGTGGGCGAAATGACACTGAAGGTTGCTCTGGGCTTCACCTTCACTCCCAGCTCGGGGACCCCCGCCCCTCCCGCAGATTGTCACTGGCCTGTCAGTCAGCGCCCGCCCCTGGGTTGGGCTCCTGGGACCCGGAGGGGTCAGCGGCATGCCCCCTCTCCAGGAGTCACAACCTCGCCAGAAAGGCGAATGCAGGGAGAAACATGACCATGTAACGGGGGAGCTGCTGGAGGTGCGGGGAGCAGGGGAAAGGTTCCCTCGGGACGCTTCCCAGCGCGGTGGCTTCGCCTTGGGTTTGCCAGAAGTCCTGGGAGAACCTTAGCGGGAGGCGCCCTGGGTCCTGACTCCGCCCCATCCCCGCCTACTGCCCGCCCATCCCAGGGTCTGCGTGGAGCTGTCCCCTGCCCACTCGTCCTCGCCACCTATCTGGCCCAGCCCATCTGTCCCCGCGCCCCCTTTCCCGAAGCCACCCCCTCCCACCTCGTCCTCCCCCCGCCCTCGCCCTCCCCTCGTGCTGCGCCTTGGGCCTGACCCCGCCCCGCCCCGCCCCCAGGTGGTCTCGCTGGGCCTGTACTTCGGGGAGCAGGCGTATCTGCGCAGCAGCTGGAATGTGCTGGACGGCTTCCTCGTCTTCGTGTCCATCATCGACATCGTGGTGTCCTTAGCCTCGGCTGGGGGAGCCAAGATCTTGGGGGTCCTCCGGGTCCTGCGGCTCCTGCGCACCCTACGCCCTCTGCGGTGAGGACCCTTCCCCGGTGACAGCTCTTCAATGCCTAAGGCCCTTGTGACATGTGACTCATTTTGTCCTCCGATAGCACGCGTCTTTCTTTCGTTTCTTGGTACTAGGGATTGAACCCAGGGGCACTGAAACATCAAGCCACATCCCCAGCCCCCGCTCTACACACACACACATGTATGCATTTATGTGAATATTTAATACACATTTAATATAGACATAAAATGTATATGTATTTATTTAGAGACAGGCCTGGCTTAGTTGATGTGAGGCTGGCTTGGAACTCCTATCATCCTTCCTCAGTACCACCCCCCACCCCCACCGCCTGGTTACCTGTTTCTGTCTCTGGGTGGCTCTCTGCTATCTCTGGGACTAGGCACAGTGACCGGAGGGCAGGTGCCCTTCTCCCTGTGGGTCTGGGCTGTGGCCTGGCTCACCCCCTGGTCTGCTGACATCTGGGCACCTGCTTTCTCTTGGTTCCATGCTGTCTTCCTCATGCCCTAGTGGGCTCAGTCCTGGAACTCACTAGGGGACTCAGCACTGGCTGCCTCCCCACAGCCATGGGCTCACAGTTCCCCGCCCTCCTTGCCTGCAGGGTCATCAGCCGGGCCCCTGGCCTGAAGCTGGTGGTGGAGACGCTCATCTCCTCCCTCAAACCCATTGGGAACATCGTCCTGATCTGCTGTGCCTTCTTCATCATCTTTGGCATCTTGGGGGTGCAGGTGAGGGGGGTGGGAGGGTTCTGAGGCTGTGTAAGGGCACAGCCAGGGCAGAGGCCCCACCTGTGCTGGCTGACCTTGGGGCTCAGGGGATGCAGTCTGAGGCCTGGGTTCTTCTTGTGATTTGCAATGCCCCCTCCTCCTGGGAGCCCTGATCTTGCCCTCCTTATCCCCAGCTCTTCAAGGGCAAGTTCTACCACTGCCTGGGCGTGGACACCCGCAACATCACCAACCGCTCTGACTGCGTGGCTGCCAACTACCGCTGGGTCCATCACAAGTACAACTTCGATAACCTGGGCCAGGTGCGTGCTGGCCACCCCTCCCCTTATCTGTCCTGCCCCCCTGGGGGTGACAGCTCTTCAATGCCTATGGCCCTGAGATGTCAGAGCTGGCTCCAGTCCTGCCCTGCCAGGACTGTGACTTCTCTCCAAGCCCAGGTCTCCTACTCTGCAAAACGGGTAGAGGAACTGGCCCTCACAGGTAGTCTGCGGCTGAGATTCCGAATGCAGGGCCTCGCCCCCCCCCCCCACCCCGTGCCTGGCCCTAATAAGTTCTTCACTGAACTTTGGCCTCTGCCCCCACCCAGGGAGTCCTGACCCGAGTTGTAGAGTCAGCCACACCTGGTTGTGCGTTCCGCTCTGCTGTGGAGTGGGGCGTGACCTCTTTGAAACTTGGTTTCTCATCTGTAGAAAGGGGCAGCAGCTGTGGGAGCCATCAGGGTGGCAGGCTCCTCGATCCAGGGTGGGTGCCCTCGCCAGCACCCACCCTGTCTGTTCCCCATCCAGGCTGGCAGGCCTCACCCGGAGCCCCTGTGCCCCTGGTCTCTTCTCCTGGAGGCCTGCCAGGCCTGACCCAGGGGCAGTGGCCCAGAGGAGAGGCCTCAGCTAGCTGCCTCCAAAGGGCCCCCTCCCCACAACCGGTCCCCTGAGGGTCCTTCAGGAGCTAGGTCCAGGTGGCCCAGGCAGAGAGTGCCTGGCCCTGGGGCTCCCAAGGATGGAGCAAGATCTGGGCCGCCCGCTCCCACGCCCTCTCTGGCAGCCCCTGGCTGGGTCGCCCGAAGCTCGCATTCACAGGACGGGGCACCCCCACACCAGCTATGGGGGGAGCCAGTGGACCTTGAGGGGCTGTGGTGGCCAGGAGACCATGTCGGAAACTGACTGCTGTCAGCTCGCCCCACCCCTTCTCCAGGAGCAGCCATGGAGTGTTTAACAACTCAGTGTTTGGTGAACAGAGAAGGCGCTGAAGGAAGGGGGGCTTTTGTGAGCTTGCTCCTGGTCCCAGGTCCCCACCTTTGGAAGGACCTGGTCTTTCCAATCTGGTTGCACTTGACCCCAGGCTGACTCCCTGGAGCCCCGAGTGGGTGTGCTCAGTGCTGAGTCTTGGTTGACTCCCTGGGGGGCCACTTCCTGTGTGCCCTCAGGAAGTTCCAGATCCTCAACTCTCAGTGGGCACAGCAGTGGGGGCCTTGGCATCTAGGGGCCTCCTGTACTTCCTCGCTGTCCCCTGCCCTGCCTGCCACTGGGCCTGAGCACTTTGGGGGCACCCTCAGCACCATTCCCCCCCTGGCGGGGGAAGAGGATGGGAGCTGTGCCCTAGAGGGTGGGAAGGGTGGGCGGGCAGGGCCTGGCTTCGTAGCCCAGGGTGGCTGGAGCACAAGGGAAGGTGTGACTCTCTGCCCTGGGGAGGGGGGCTTCCTGGGCAGACCGTGACTTCTGGGCAGCCCTGGTTATGTGAGGCCCTTGTGGCCCCAACCCCCCTTGTGCTCTGCTCTCCAAAGACAGCACAGGAGCCCTCACTCAAGTTCAGAAAACCTTGGTGAAGCACCTGCTGTGTGCAAGGTTGTGTGCTGGGTGCTTTGGGACCAGCCTGTGACCCAGTTGAAGGACACGAGGACTCTGGCCTGACATCCATGTAGGAGCCCTGGCTGGCTGTCTCCCGTGGACCATCCCTTTTTCATATTTTACAGACCCAGAGAGCTCAAGGAATTTGCCCCAGGTCTCCCAGCCAGTGAGTGGCAAAGGCTGGGCGGTAAGCCAGGGATCCTGGCTTCTCTCAGGAGATCCTGACTTCAAGCTGCCGAGGGCGGCCTAAGGAGCACCCCGGAGTTGTCAGGAAGCTTCTCATTTAAAATCTCAGTGGCTCCTCCCAGCGGCATTTCCTGGTTCCCATTGGTGGGTGAGGAACAGGAGCACACAAGTTTTCGTGTTTGTGATCACACGACTGGTTAATCTCAGGACTGCAGCTGGAACTCAGACCCTGGGCTCTTCTTCCTGCAACAGTAGCTATAGGGCACATGGCGAGCACACAGTAGGTCCTCAGGAAGGTTTGTGGATTGAGAGCATAGCTCTGCCACACAGGGAAGCCCTCTTTGTCCCTCTGCCTCCCAAAGGCATAACAATGGAGAGCTGGAGATGCAGGTGTGGCCTGAGCCCCCTTGTCCCTCACCTCGTGCCCTCCCTCCCCTGTCTTCCAGGCTCTGATGTCCCTCTTTGTCCTGGCCTCCAAGGACGGCTGGGTGAACATCATGTACAACGGACTAGATGCCGTGGCTGTGGACCAGCAGGTGGGCATCGTCGGGCAGGGTGGGGCTGAACAGCAGGGAGGGGCAGGTCGCTGTTGGGGTCCGGTGGTCTGCAGCCTGTGCCAGTGGCTCTGGTGTCTCCCCGTGGTCAGCCCCAGCACACCCTCAGGTCCTGGCTGATCCTCACCCAGTGTTAGTGTACGCCATGGTTCCCTTCCCTTCTAGAACCCCCTGCTCTGCACAGAGGAATCCCAGCTGGCTCCTGCCCAGAGGGGCACAGACTCTGGGGGAGGAGGCCAAGTGTAGAAGGGAGGGCTGACCAGCCGGCCAAGGGAGAGCAGGTCCCAGGCAAGGGTCACGGGAGGCAGGAGGCCAGGAGAGCCGAGTGTCCATGAGACCCCCTGGCCATGGCAAGGGGCAGGAGTTCGTTCTGAGGGCACAGGGAGCCATGGAGAGTGGCGTGTCCTGCTGCTCAGGATGCCGGGGGCCCCTCCTGGGCTGTGGGGTGAGGGTGGGCCTGGGGATAGGGACAGGGTGGAAAGGGTTGGGGACAAGTCTGGGCCTGAGAGAAAGCCTGGGCCTTGGCTCCAGAGGTCCCCTCTGCATCTAGGCAGTGACTTCAGGCAAGACACACGCTGACCAGGGTTGGCTGTGTCCAGACCTAGGGAGCTTGAGGGGCTGGCTGGAAGGAGCAGGGCCAGCGTCCAGGTCAGGAAGGCCCGCTCTGGAGGAGTCGGGCTGCAGGGATTCCAGGCCTGTGAGTGGTCTCTGGCTCTTGTTCTTATGGTCCTACCTGGTTAGACTCCGGAGCTAGAGGTGGTTGGGGGCAGGACATTTGGAGGCACCTTCCTGCACCTGCTGTGTGCTCTGTCCCCCACCCCAGCAGTACATGGGCACGTGCAGCCTGCCAGGCAGTGCCCGCCCCTCTGCTGGCTGCCTTGTTTCTGGTTGGATGGATAAGTGTGTGTATAGGTGTGTTTATATGTGTACGTGTGAGTGGAGTGGGGGTGGGGAGGGGTGGATAACTGGATAGTTGGATAAGTGGGTGGATGGACAAGTGCATGGATGGACGTACAGATAAGTGGATGGACAGATGGGTGAGTGGATGGATGGATGGGTGGATGGATAAGTGGATGAATGGATAGTTGGATAGTTGGATAATTGAAGGGTGGGTGGATGGATGATGGATCAGTTGATGGGTATGTGGATGGATAAGTGGGTGGGTGTATGGACAGATGGATAGATGGACGGACAGATAAGTGGATGGACAGGTGGATGGACAGATGGATGGACAGATGGATGGGTGGATGGATGGATGGATAAGTGAAGGGGTGGGTGATAAATAAGTGGATGAATGAAGGGGTGAATGGATAGATGGATAAGTGGGTGGGTGGAGGCTGGATGCTTGCCGAGGTGAGAGGATGGCTAGGTGAGTGAGAGGGCAGGTGGATGTGCCCAGGAGCCAGCATTTAGATTCGGGAAGGAGAAGGGTTCTCTGTGCTGAGTCCCTTCCTGGGCCAGGGGTGCGCACGCTCTGCCCACGGCCTCGCTCAAACCTCACAGCTGCCCTGGAGGCCGCTGCTTCAGTCCGCCTTTACGCCCAGGCCGGGCGAGTCGGGTGCCCTCGTGGCCCCGCGGTGCGCGTCCAGCTCTCAGCCCTGGCTCTGCTCCCCGCAGCCTGTGACCAACCACAACCCCTGGATGCTGCTGTACTTCATCTCCTTCCTGCTCATCGTCAGCTTCTTCGTGCTCAACATGTTCGTGGGCGTGGTGGTGGAGAACTTCCACAAGTGCCGGCAGCACCAGGAGGCGGAGGAGGCGCGGCGGCGCGAGGAGAAGCGGCTGCGGCGCCTGGAGAAGAAGCGGCGCAGTGAGTGGGCAGCGCGGGGGCCGGGGTGTGTGCTGTCGCCCAGCCAGGCCCCCGTGACCCCAGCTGATGCTCCTCTGGAACCGAGGCTTGGGCCTGACTCCAGCCTCCAGGGAGCTGGAAGGAACAAAGAATGTGATCCCGGTGGTGGGCTGCGGCCCTTTGTCCCTGCTTCCGCCTGACCAGGTGGCACGAGTCCACTAGGGTTGGATGGGTGATCCCACCAGCAACAAGGACAGGGTTGGAGGTGGTTCGGTCCAGGCAGGGGGCAAAACCAAAAAAATCTGGCCAGCCCTGGTGGTGCACGCCTGTAATCCCAGTGGCTCCGGAGGCTGAGGCAGGAGGATCGAGAGTTCAAAGCCAGCCTCAGCAAAATCGAGGAGCTAAGCAACTCAGGAGACCCTGTCTCTAAATAAAATACAAACTAGGGCTGGGGATGTGGCTCAGTGGTCCAGTACCCCTGAGTTCAATCCCCAGTGACAAAAACAACAACAACAACAACAACAACAAAAACTAAAACAAAAACAAAAATCCCAACACCTGGATGCCTGGCCCTGAGCCATGGGCTCCCGGTCCACCCCCATCTGGCAGCAGAGCCAGAGTCCCTGCTGAGGCCATGTTTGGGGTGTTTGGTGAGAATCTGTGTCCTGCCCCCTTGGCCTCCCTCCACCACCTCTCACTCTTCCCCTCCTGGCACCCTGGCTGGGGGGCCTCACTCTGCTCCAGGGCCTGGGTGACCAGGGGGTTTCCCACCCCCAACACCAGCCCCTCTGTGCTCTGTCCCCTTCCCCTTGGTTCCAACTGTGGTCTGGGCCACTCTCCCTACTGCAGAGGCCCAGAGGTTGCCCTACTACGCCACCTACTGTCACACACGTCTGCTCATCCATTCCATGTGCACCAGCCACTACCTGGACATCTTCATCACCTTCATCATCTGCCTCAATGTGGTCACCATGTCCCTGGAACACTACAACCAGCCCACGGTGAGCCCAGGGTTGCTCCCAGCTCACGGTCACAGGGTGAGAATGGGGCCTTAGCAGGACTCCACCACATGGACAGCATGGGCAGAGGGTCAGCTGACAGCAGGATCTGAGTCACCCCTCCATGTGGGGCCCTGTGCTGGGCACTGCAGGGGGAGGAGGCTCCAGACAGCCTCGTCCCAGGGAGCCCACAGCTTGGTAGGGCAGATGCCCGCAATGGAATGGTCAGAGGGAAAGGCCACTCGTGCCTGGTGGGTGGGGGAGGTGACATTTGGGACAGCATGACCAGTTCCTAGAATTGCAGACAGGGTGCATGAGGAGAATGTGAGGAGCAAGTGCATTCTAAAAACCTCAACTTAATGAGTTGGGAGGAAAAGGGGGAAGAGGCTCCAGGGGAGGAATTCCGAGTGGTAGCACTGTTATGGATGAAGGGAAAGGAAGGAGACCCTGGTAGACAACAGACACGGAGAACTTCCAAACTGACATGAAGAAAAGGAATAACCACAGCTCACATTCACCAGGGATTCATGCTGGGCCCAGCACTGAACATTAGCTCATTTAATTTTCACAGTAATTTCCCAAGACAGGTGCTGTTATTTTCCACAATCAGGTTAAGAAATTGTCATAGGGACCAAGAACTTACCTAAGGTCACACAGTGAATAAGGAGTAAATGTTAAGCCAGGTTTCATATCTATGCAGTCCAGTTAGGAAGATCTTAACTGCTAACCCAGACTGCCTCCAAAGAGGACCAGCTGCACCAAGCCAACACAGTAGGGAATAGGGAACAACAATGAAAAAAATGAATAATCTACATTAAAGAAGATGGAAGGAATAAAGCAAATATATGTATTCATACATATAAACATATATATATATATATATATATATATATATATATATACACACACACACACACACACACACACATACACACACACACATATAGATAGTGTGTGTGTGTGTGCCTATTGGGAAGGTGCCCATGTATATATGCATATATTTGTACTAAACATGAATGGACTAAATTCTCTCCTAAAAGGCAGAGATTTTCTGACTGGCAGAAGGTTGTTGGGGCAAGGTATGGGCTCTGGATCATGCTTCTCTTTGTCCCCTGGTAGTCCCTGGAGACAGCCCTCAAGTACTGCAACTACATGTTTACCACGGTCTTTGTACTGGAGGCTGTGCTGAAGCTGGTGGCATTTGGCCTGAGACGTTTCTTTAAGGACCGGTGAGTGACTGGGCTGGGTGGGTGCAGCAGGGTGGGGAAGCAGTCCTGGCCTCTTGAGAGACCTGGAGAAGCCAGAGGGGAACCAATAAGCACCTAGTCATTGATGGCCAGGGCCTCCCAGCGGCTGCCTATATCCCTGAGTAGGAAGTGCTTAGGTCTCACCTTAGGGTGCAGGGCGTTCCACCAGGCTCCCCTCAGCCTCCAAGCCTGCATGCTAATCTTCCTTTCCAGAGGAAACAAGTGAGGCTCAGAGAGATGATCAGTGGGTCCAAGGGAAAAGGTGGGCTCAAGATTGAGATTTAGGCTGGGCGCAGTGACACACACCTGTAAACCCAGCGGCTCGGAAGGCAGACACAGGGGAATCCCGAGTTCAAAGCCAGCATCAGCAATGGTGAGGCACTAAGCAGCTCAGTGAGGCTTCTGTCTCTAAATAAAACACAAAGTAGGCCTGGGGATGGGGCTCAGTGGTCGAGTGCCCCTGAGTTCAATCCCCAGGACCAGAAAAATAAAATAAAATAAGATTGAGATTTAGAAGTTGGAGCTCTATGCCTCTTACCCTGAAGGAGGCCAGAGATGTTTATTTAGCTTGGCTGACCCCTTGATGGGGGAGCAGAGATCATGGGGGCATAGAGAGGGGACTGGACTCAGTGCATTTGGAGGCTGTTTGGGAAGGTGGCCACAGATCCCAGAGGGCCACAATAGGAGGGTGCAACCCTGAAGGCTCCCCAGCTACGGTGTGCCTGGACCAGAACGCTCCTCCCCTGACCCCCACTCCTGCCCCCTGCCTGTCGAGCAGGTGGAACCAGCTGGACCTGGCCATCGTGCTGCTGTCCGTCATGGGCATCACGCTGGAGGAGATTGAGATCAACGCCGCCCTGCCCATCAACCCCACCATCATCCGCATCATGCGGGTTCTGCGCATTGCCCGGGGTGAGGGGCAGCGGCTGCCAGGGCAGGGAACGGGGGGCAAGTCGGGGCAGGATGAGATGCCTCATTCCCAGGGGGAGTCTACAGCGGCCGGGTGACGTGAGGGATCCCTTTCAAGCAGAGCAGGAGTCGGGAAGCGCCCACCCCCTCGCACCTCTGTGCCCACCTCAGCCACCTCGTCACACCATGATCCCTGTGTCTGGTCTCAGACTGACAGAGCTCTCATGGCTGCCTGGCATTTCTGCCAAGCTGGGCTGGGGACACTCAGTCCTCAGCATTCCTCTGATCCCCTTGCCTCTCCCCAGAGGTGGGGAAGGCGTGCAGAGACTCAGGAGGGACTCGAGTCCTCCTTCGCCCGAGGGGATGAGGGGACCAGGGTGCTCACGTTGGCTGCCTTTGCCTCCTCGGGGTTAATGACACGCTCCTTCCCACCTGCTCGGACCCTCGGGCTGTGCACACCCCAGACATGGCATCCAGGGGCAGCCACCGGCAGGGCAGGCTCAGCTTGCACACTCCCCCACGTCCCACCCATCCCCGTTGCACACACCTGCACGTGCTGTGCACACTCGGGTCCCTTGGGGCTGGGCTGAGCCGCGGGCTGCGTGTCACCCACAGTGCTGAAGCTACTGAAGATGGCCACGGGGATGCGGGCCCTGCTGGACACCGTGGTGCAGGCTCTGCCCCAGGTGAGAGTCGCTCCAGGAGGAACCTGTGGGAGGCCACGCAGGGGAGGGGACTCTGAGGCTCACCTGGAAGGCATGGCCCGTGGTGTGGAGGGAGGGGTCAGAATGAGACCCTGGCCTGGGAGGGGGACCTTGAGCAGTCAGAAAAGTCCCTTGATCTGTGCCAGGCCCCACTGCCACCCCCTCCCCAGTGCCTGGGGCTCTGCTCAGGAGGCCTGGTCGCTGAGCCCCCGGGGCATTCACTGATTCATTAGGACTTACCCAGTCTCAAGGGCCTTTGGGGTCTTAAGACCAGCGGTGTAGACACAGCACACTCAAAATAAGAATGAAGACGGCCCAGGGAAGGTGGGGGCCTTGCTGGGGACGCCAGTGGGTTCTCTTCTCAAGTTTAGTGTGAGCTTCCTGGCGGCCTGGTTACAGAGGGAGGGTGACAGGCTCTCCTCCTGTCTGGTGGGAGAGGAAGGCATTCGCTCAGAGACGGGCTTCCCCCTCACACATGGGAGATGGCAGGGGTGGGGTGCAGAGCTTGGGGGTGTGCAGCAGGAAGTGAGCTGGAGCCACCAGGCCTGGGATCAAAGTGTGGGCGCCAGGCATGCGTCTGACCTTCTCCTGCCTCGGTCTCCTTGCCCGTGGAGTGGGGTGCTGGCAGTGCTGAGGCTGGGGGCCCGGGGCAGGTTTGCACACGGTGGCAGCTCGCCGAGCCCGAGCAGAGCCTGCTCCACGCGGTGCGGGCTGAGCAGCCGGAGGTGGGAGCGGGTGTGGTGGTGGTGGGTGCCCAGCCTCCTGGCTCCCTGCTGCGCCCCTCTCCTGAGCTCTGACCCTGAGCACCGTGTCCTGGCCCCCAGTGCTGCGCTGGCGCGGGGCACGTGGAGGTCCGGAAGGGTCCAGCTTTCCGTAGGAGGCAGACGGTGGTCATTACAGCACTTTAGGAGAGCACATGACGAGTATAGTGTGTCCATGGGTCGGGGGGAGAGCTTGCCCACGACATCTGCTGTGTGGACAGTGGACATTTCCTCAGTGGTACGTGAAGCCTGGCGGAAAGGGGACCTTGACCCTTTCCGTGCAGAGGGAGGAGGCCTCAGGGAGGCTCCTCAGAGGAGGTGACCCAGGAGTTGGGCTTTGAGGCGTGAGGACGAGTCATTGAGCAAAGACAGAGGGAACAGGGTGTGCAAAGGTACCACGGGGTCCTTTCCCACAGGACTGAAGTCCCAGGTTCAAGATCGGCTGGGAGGGGAACCCCAGGCCAGGACAGCAGACCTTGGTTCTGAGGCAGTAAACTTGGACGTTATCCTGCAGGGACGGGGTGCCACAGGAGGGTCTGGGCATGGGAGGCCTTTTAGAAAGTTGCCCTGATGACTATGAGGAGATTGGAGGGGAGCTTGGAGGCAGGGAGGCTAGGGAGGAGGCTGCCCGGGCCATCCAGGCTTGGGGTGCTGGGGTGGAGGGAGAAGACTGATGGGAAGGTGAAGGGATCCTGGTTAAGGAGCCCCCAACCCTGGGCCTGAGCAGGGCGACAAGCTGAGCTCCGAGGGCCTCTGCCACGCCGGATCCTTCTCAGCTGCCAGGGCCTCCAGCTTGGCCTCGGAGGTGCACACTAAGTGCTTGTTTCATTAGTGAACGGAACGTGATTTAATGAGCCAGACGCCGGCTCGGAGAGCGGCTGGGAAGGAAACTGCTCTGGAGCCTTCGTGATCTGGGGCTCGCTTTCAGCAATTAGCAGGAACGCGTCTGATCCCACTCACCGGGCCTTCGGAGGGCCCGGGAGGGATGGCATTTCCAGGGCAGGGACAGATGGGCCTTACCTTATCTGTGGCTCCAGTGAAGGAGGGATGGAACTGGGTTTGGAATCTGGGGCGTGTCCTCCTGCGAGAGCCGTGGGACGCCACGCTGGCTGCGTCTCTAGTGTTCTGTGCCCACGGGCTGCGGGCCGTGAGGGTTGTCTGTTCCTCTCCGAGGCCCCGCGCTGGCCTGAGGAGCCACAGCGGACTTCACCCAGTCCTTAGGAGCAGGGTCTTCCCAGACCTGCAGAGGACAGTGCCAGGGCTCCCAGACCTGCAGAGGACAGTGCCAGGGCACACCTGTTACAGTAGGGCTGTCAGGATGTGTTCATTCCACCAGGGGGATCCGGGTGGGCTTCGCAAAAAGGTGGCCGAGGGGCGTGGCTGGGCGTGGCCTGCGGGTGGGCGTGGCTTGGGAGGACGGTTCAGGGATGCGAATGAGCCAGCCGGGTGTGGAAACAGGTGAAGACTTGGCTAGGTTTCATTATTCTGTGCCCTTGCTGTCCCACCCTTCCTCCAGGAGGTCGCGGGGGCAGCCATGGGCACACAGCTGGGCCTTTGCTGCACCCTCCCTGGCCGGGGCCGCCGCCCCTGCCCCTGCCCTCCCCTGCCCTCTGCCGCTGACCACTGGCCCCACCTGCCTCTCCCTGCAGGTGGGCAACCTGGGCCTCCTCTTTATGCTGCTCTTCTTCATCTACGCTGCCCTGGGGGTGGAGCTCTTTGGGAAGCTGGGTGAGTGACCCCTGAGGCCGGCCGGGGTGGGGCTGGAGGAGGCCCTGGCAGCCTGGGGGAGCCTGAGCCACCCCTCCACTCTGTCACTGTACTGGGAGATGCCCCGGTGGGCGGAGCCTGAGCTTCTATGGGTGGCCCCTGGCCCACCTGTGCTCCTGGCCTGTGGTGGTCCCCTAGGCCCCAGCTGTCTGGTCCCCAGGGAACATGTCATCCCCTGCCCCTGGGCCAATGTCCATCTTCAGCCAGGACCTCCCCAGCAAACAGAGGGGCCCAGGCAGGGCAGAGGGCAGCGTGGCACTGAGCTCAGCCCTTGGATCAGCCCGAGGTTAGCTCCAGAAAGTGGGTTCCCTGAGGGGCTGGCCCCTACCCCACTCATCCTCTTTCAGCCCCTGGGTTGGAGGAGAAGCCGGATGCTCCTGAACCTGAGCCCCAGTCTGCGTAGCACCTCCCTAGCCCGGTGTCTCTAGCTGTAGACAGTCTGCACGCACCGGGGGTCACGGTGGGGAATCTGGGAGGAAGCTGGGGGCCCCCTCAGGTTGGGCCGTGCAGGGGGCTCTGCCTGCGGGACAGGCTGAGCCCCTCTCTGCTTTCAGTCTGCAATGAGGAGAACCCTTGCGAGGGCATGAGCCGGCACGCCACCTTTGAGAACTTCGGCATGGCCTTCCTCACGCTCTTCCAGGTCTCCACGGGCGACAACTGGAACGGGATCATGAAGGTGCTTGTGGGCGGGCTGGGGAAGGAGGCTGGGGGGGCGTTCTGAACTGAGTGCAGGTGCCACTCCTGCTGGTCACTGCGCCCTCTTGCACACCCGGCGTCCTCTTGCACACAGAAGAGAAGCAGAGGGACCTGCCTAGGGCCCTGCGGCCCAGCAAGGTGGCTGAGGCCAGGATAGGTAGTGCCGTCCTCTAGGGGACGGGCCTCTGCAAGAGCCGGGCAGGAGGGTGGAACATGGGGAGGCACCATTTGTCACCCGATGACAGAGGTGAGGCCTTGGCCTCTTTGGGTGGAGACTGGCAGCTGAGTGTCCCTTTCTGCATCCCACATGGGTCTCTCTAGAATGACCCCAGCAAGTCAAAAGGACATCAAGGCGGCTGGGAGGAGGAGCAGCCCCCTCACAGGGGCCCCGGCAGGTGGCGAGACCTCCCCTGCTTTGTTGGTTGGGGGTTGAGGTGACCTAAGAGCCAGACGGCAGGGACAGACCCCCTAGAAGACCCCTGGATATCCTGGTTGGGCCTGATGGTGGCCCTGGGAAGCAGGGGGTGGAGTGAGCAGGGAGGTGGCAGGGCCACTAGGGACCCAGCTGAAGCCGAGGCAGGCAGATGCCACCACAAGCCAGGTGGGGTGGGGGCCGTGAGGACCTGGGGGGGGTGTCGGACTCCTGGCTGTCACCTCACGGCTCCGCCCGCAGGACACGCTGCGGGACTGCACGCAGGAGGAGCACAGCTGCCTGAGCAGCCTGCAGTTCGTGTCGCCACTGTACTTCGTCAGCTTCGTGCTCACCGCGCAGTTCGTGCTCATCAACGTGGTGGTGGCCGTGCTCATGAAACACCTGGACGACAGCAACAAGGAGGCGCAGGAGGACGCCGAGATGGACGCTGAGATCGAGCTGGAGATGGCACATGGCCTGGGCCCCAGCCCGCGGCCGCCCCCCAGCTCCCCAGGGGCCCTGGGCCGAGGGCCAGGGGGGGCGGGCGGCGGGGGTGACGCCGAGGGCCGCCTGTGCCGGCGCTGCTACTCCCCAGCCCAGGTGGGTGGCCGCCTCCGAGGGCGCCAGGGTCCCCAGGAGGCGGGCACTGTGGGCTGGGGGACAGTGGGGCTGAGGAGGCCTCCTACAGAGACCTCTGTCTTTTGGGGCCCCACCATGCTCAGATCCAAAAGGGGTGACCCTGTGACGAGGGGACAGGGTCCAGGCCACGGGCGCAGAGACCGGGAGGGCAGCTCTGCCCCACCCACCCGCAGTCCCGGGACCCGGTCGATAATCCCACCTGTCCCTACCCCGTCCCCGTCCGCCTAGGAGAACCTGTGGCTGGACAGCGTCTCTTTAATCATCAAGGACTCCTTGGAGGGGGAGCTGACCATCATCGACAACCTGTCCGGCTCCATCTTCCACCACTACGCCTCACCTGCCGGCTGCGAGAAGTGTCACCATGACCAACAGGAGGTAGCAGCAGCCAGGGAGGAGGCTGGTCCTCGTGTGGGTGCCTCGAGGCCTGTGGGGGTCCTGCTCTGGGCCCCAGAGCCACGTGGTCCTGGAGGCTGGGCAGGTAGCCTCTGCCCCCGTCCCCGAAGCTCCCTGTCTCTCTGGGGCGGGGGACACAGGGCTCTCGCTGGGGAGCCCCAGCCTCAGAGATCAGATCAGGTGAGATCAGTGGCCCCACGTTCCCAGGGTCTCTGGGCCCTGCCTGGGACACACTGAGCAGGAAGTCCATCCAGGCGACAGGAGCCGACCTGGCCCAGCCTCCACGGGCACTTGGAGGTGGGCTGCCAGGCCTGGCTCCCTTCAGAGGTGACCCCGTGTCACATCGTGCGTCACTGTGCCCAACAGGCCCCTAGACCTCTCTGAACACTGCCCTCCGTCCTCCCTGAGGCCCGTCACCGGGTGCTCTGCTTCCCAGGCCTGCTGCCCCCGCCACAGGTGACCAGGCGCCGTCTCTCCCGCAGGTGCAGCTGGCCGAGACGGAGGCCTTCTCCCTGAACTCGGACAAGTCCTCGTCCATCCTGCTGGGGGACGACCTGAGCCTCGAGGACCCCGCGGCCTGCCCGCCTGGCCCCAAAGACAGCAAGGTGAGCAGCCCCCAGGGCCCCCTGCACCCTGTGCTGCCCTCCGGCAGGATTTGGGTGCGCAGTGGCTGGGCTCAGGCAGGGTGCAGCCCAGTTAGTCGCCCTTGACTCCGAGAACAAGTCGTGGAACCTGGGGG
This sequence comes from Ictidomys tridecemlineatus, assembly GCF_052094955.1. NCBI lineage: Eukaryota > Metazoa > Chordata > Mammalia > Rodentia > Sciuridae > Ictidomys > Ictidomys tridecemlineatus. Next base: position 8,024,740 of record NC_135482.1, on the reverse strand, counting down.
TCCGAGTCCACCTGTCTTGAGGGGCACCCAGGTAGCTCTGGAGGAACTTCTAGGCAGGGCCACCCTGGGCTGCGGGGCTGAGGAGTGCCGGAGCTCAGTGCTGTGGCCAGAAAGGAGGGTCATGCCCCCAATTCCAGATGTACAGACCGAGGCTCAGCAGAGGGAAGGGCCATCCACGGCCATGCGACAGGGAGGCTGCTGTGGCCTCTCCTGTGCCCTTGCCTCCACTGCCCTTGGCTTGGCTTCTGCCCTGGGCCAGGGTCTGCACAGGCTCTTGGTTCCAGAGGATGAGGGGGACTCTGCTGCCCTCAAGGATCTAAGAGTCAAGAGGAGAGAAAACGGGGAACCACTGGTTGGGGTGTTGGAGGGGGCTGCCTGGAGGAGGGGCCCTTCCGCTGAGAGATGGGAAGGTGGCGCGGATTGCGGGTGGGGGAGGAGCGGTGGGGCCTTCCGGGCATCGAGGACAGATGGAACCAGGGACAGAGCAGCAGGGCCATGAGGTGGCTGTGGCAGGCCCAGCCTCTGTCCCCCCTCCACTTTCCTGACCTGTCCACCTCCCTTTCCTGCAGGGTGAGCTGGACCCACTTGAGCCCACACGGGTCGGGGACCTGGGCGAGTGCTTCTTCCCCTTGTCCAACATGGCCATGTCCACGGGTGCAGAGAACTTCCTGTGTGAGATGGAGGCAATCCCCTTCAACCCCGTCCGGTCCTGGCTGAAACATGAGAGCAGCCAAGGTGAGGGATGGGGCCCCCAGCCCCCCCCCCCCCCCCAGCCTGATCTTGGGCATCTGCTTCAGACCGAGGTGGTTGAGTTTTTCCTTGGTGTTTTTGCCCAGACTGTTATATTTATTCCAGAAAGAACCAGATGGATATCTGACAATGAGATAGACTCTGAGGTTTGATATAATTATGATAAAACATCAAGAGCCAAATGCTCCAGAGATGAGATGATAATTATAATAGGAGCTGGGCTAAGCTAATGCTGAGGTTCCTAGGAGCTGTGGTGAAAAGGGAAGCAGGTTGAGCACACAGCTCTCTTTGTTAAGCAGAAGGAAAGTCGCCTGATTATTGAGTTGTTTTGTAGAGGTAGGGGACTGAGCTTGCCTGTCCCTTGGGCTCACCTTTGCCTGTAGTCGTCTTGGAGGGTGACAGGTTCACAACACTTTCTGGGGAAGAGGGCAAAGAAAAGAAATCCAGCAGAAGAGAGACCCCCGACTCTGAGCCCACCCCCAAGGCCTCTTTTGAAATGTCTGCCCTGGGTGCCTCTGAGGTACTGGGGTAGGTGCTTCTCCAAGGACCCTCACTAAAGATAATAGCTTCTCTGCTGGACATGGTGGCTGAGGTGCCGAGACCACCAGACTTCTTTTTTTTAATACTTACTTTTTAGTTGTAGGTGGACACCATATCTTTATTTTATTTTTGCGTGGTGCTGAGGATTGAACCCATGCCTTGTGCTTGCTGGGCAAGCGCTCTACCCCTGAGCCCCAGCCCCCACCAGACTTCTTGAAGTAAAAATCTGGGCATAGGGTCGGACCCAAGAGCCTTTTTGATTGAATGGAATCTCATCTCTTAGTGAACCATTTCTGTTGCCTTTTTCCTTAAACAATAAAGCCGTGTAGACTAGGAATCCCACCTGGGGACATTCAGGCTGTATGGCCATCTGGGTTGCCTACTTATATATTTCCAAATCCTGTGCCCACCCCATCCTGAAAGGTGTGGAGGGGACTGTGGGGAGGCTGCTGCTGCTCGTCCTCCCCAGCACACCTAAGCCCTGCCCTGGCCTCGGGCTCCCCAACCTGTGCCTCTCTGTCCATCCCCAGCACAGCTGACTGCCGGACCCTGCAGCTTCTGTCTGCTGGGCTCAGCCAGTGCAGGCCCCTGCCCAGAGCTGGCAAGGTCAGCCCTGACTGTTGTCCTAGAGGGCCAGGCCCCTGGGGTGTCAGGCCTGAGGGTAGCTACTGCTAGGGAGTCAGCACTTATGAATACTTGGTTCTGGGTGGAGACTCTGCCGCTGCTGCTTATTCAGGGCCTGCTGGATGCCTGCAGGTAGCACCTGGTGTGGTTTTCACAGGAAGAGACATGGTCAGGCCTTGAGCCTGGTCTGCTTGGCTCCTAAAGCTGTGGCTCTCTCAGTACCTGTCCTCCAGGAGTCACTCTGGCTGGCTCAGTGCTTCCTGCCGTCACAGTTGGCTGACTGAGGCTCAGAGAGCAGGACTCGCTGTGGCCCTTCCCTGGCAACCCCGTCAGAGCCTGCTCAGCGCCCAGCCTTCAGGGCCACCTGCAGCCTGAGCCTGCCCCAGCTCTGTCTCTTTTCTCCTCGGCAGCGCCCCCCACCCCCTATTCCCCAGATGCCTCCAGCCCACTGCTGACCATGCCTGCCGAGTTCTTCCACCCGGCTGTGTCTGCCAGCCAGAAAGCGCAGGATAAGGGCGCTGGCACTGGGACCCTCCCCAAGATCGCTCTGCAGGGCTCCTGGGCATCCCTGCGGTCACCGAGTGTCAACTGCACGCTCCTCCGGCAGGTATGGGCACCCCCTGAGTTCATCAGAAGGGGATTTTGTGGGGGGTAGGGCTCTGGGTGGGTGTGGCAGGGGCTTGATGGGAGCAGAGGTGGAAGGTGGGGCTGCTGGGTATTGGACTGCCTGGAGCTAGAGCCCCCATGTCACCATGCACACAGAAGGACCACAGCACATAGTGCAGAGGCCAGCAGACCATTTGTGGTGGTGGAGGCGGGGCTGGCAGGCACTCCTGCCTCATTTATCCATTCAGGGATGGCTGACCCTGGCTGTGTCCTGGGGTGCCTGGGGTGCCAGGCGGTGTGCCCCAGCAGGCAGCAGGCACAGTTTCCCTGCCCCAGGACTGATAGCTCCTGTTTGGAGTGTGTGCAGCCTGGTGGGCGCAGAGAAGATAACTGTCTACATAGTGCAGTGTATTGGGAAGTGATGCATGCTGGGAGAGTGGGCACCTGGAGGGGCTGGGCGTGGGGGGCTGGAGGCCTTCCTGGGGAGGTGCTGGTGGAAGGGTGGGCCTGGAGGACAGGGGCCCTGCAGGTGTGAGCCCCTGCAGTGAGCCGCCTCCTCCTCCTCCTCCTCCTCCTCCTCCTCCTCCTCCTCCTCCTCCCCCCCCCCCCAACATGAGATGTCTGGACTGAGCTGGCCCCCTGTGAAGGGCAGGGCTGGGTTCTGACTTGGGTCTGAGAAGATAACTCTGGCTACCCACTGAGTGAGGGGCAGAGGGACAGGGTGCCTCATGCAGTGTCTGCCACGAGCCCCCATAAGCTCAGGTGTGGCAGAGAGCAAAGCTGTAAGACCTGGGGGCTCCTGAGGGGTTGGAGGGGCTGCGCCCACCCCAGAAGGATGAGCCCCTTCCAGCTGTAGGGACTCCGAAGGCCCCAGCCCCTCCTCCCTCCTGCAGGCCACCGTGAGTGACACATCGCTGGACGCCAGCCCCAGCAGCTCGGCGGGCAGCTTGCAGACCACGCTGGAGGACAGCCTGACCCTGAGCGACAGTCCCCGGCGCGCCCTGGGGCCGCCCGTTCCGGCCGCCGGGCCTCGGGCTGGCCTGTCGCCGGCCACTCGCCGCCGGCTGAGCCTGCGGGGCCGCGGCCTGTTCAGCCTGCGCGGGCTGCGCGCGCACCAGCGCAGCCACAGCAGCGGCGGCTCCACCAGCCCGGGCTGCACTCTGCACGACTCCATGGACCCGTCGGACGAGGAGGGCCGCGGCGGCGCGGGCGGCGGCGGCGCGGGCAGCGAGCACTCGGAGACGCTCAGCAGCCTGTCGCTCACGTCGCTCTTCTGCCCGCCGCCCGCGCCGCCGCCGCCCGGCCTCACGCCCGCGCGCAAGTTCAGCAGCACCAGCAGCCTGGCCGCGCGCCCCGCCCCCCGCGCCGCGCTCGCCCGCGGCCTGGCGCGCAGCCCCTCGTGGGCCGCGGACCGCAGCAAGGACCCGCCGCGCCGGGCGCAGCCCGCCCCGGGCCTCGGCCCCGCTGCGCCCGAACCGCAGCCGCCGCCCGGGGATCTGGAGGCGGCCGACGCCGCGAGCAAGAGGAAGAGATGAGGGCCGCAGGGGCCGCGCCGGACGCCACTGTCGCCCGCCCGCCCCGTCTCACCTTCTTTTACCTCAGGAGCCAGGGAGCAGACAGCAATACTCGGTCCCCACCCCAGAGCGGGGCCGCCCGGGCCCTGGCGCCCGGGATTGAGGAGGGTCGGCCAGCGGGGTCGCGCGGCCCGGCCCCTCCGGCGCATAGACGCATCTGTACGCAGCATAGATCCACGTAGACAGACGCATATATTTATTTTTTCTACTGAGAGCTTATGACTTCTAGAAAGTGCTAGAGTTGGGGGCAAGGCCGGGCCCTGGACAGGGGCTCGCTCTGCTGCTTAGGGCCAGGCCGCCCAGGGTGGATGGCCCTGCCCGGGCGCGGCAGCCGCAGTTTGGGTGGCTCCCGGGTTGGGAGCTGCTGGAGGGATTCTCAGGGCTCAGAGGCCCGCAGCCCCGAGACAGGCCCGGAAGAGGTGCAATTCAGGGTGCACTTTTTTTTCCCTTTAAAGAAGAGACGCTGCTAAGATCCCCCCTCCACCCAAGTGTCGGGGTGTCTGTCTTGTCCTCTGACTGTCTTGTTGTTGTGAAGTCTTTTGTAGACACCTCAGAGCACACAAACTCCCTTAGTCAACCGGTTAGATGTTTTCTTTAGAAAATCAGGGCGAGTAGTCCTATTTTCTAAGGGCAGGGGTCAGGGAGAGGGCAGCTCCAAGGCTGGCAGGGGGCCCTAGTGCCAAACGAAGTCCTGACCTCAGTGAGCACTCTGGGGGGTGGGTTTCTGCCCCCTGGAAGGCCATGAGCTGGGATAGCTGCTTATATAGGATAGAGGACACATGAAGGGGGATTGAGCAGATTTCAAGGGTCAAGGGTACCCGCCTGGTCCACGCAGGTGCCCCTGGACTCGGCTGTCAGTTGTGTGGGACTTACTGCTGTAGCTGCGGCAGAGGCCCAGGCTGCAGCTGTTTCTGGGGTTGTGCTCACCCCCCACAGCAGCCCTTCTCCTGCCCTAGTGGAGTTCAGGGTACAATAGGTCCCACGGGGTTCTAAGCAGGGGGCCACCTGCCCGGGCCTAGGGACCAGCCCCCTCCCTCCCCTCAGCTCCTTCACCCTCTAGGCGGTCACCTGGAGACCCAGGTCCTCGACCCCCTGATGGCCCATCCCTGGGTCTCTGTCTCCTGTCCCTAAAGTCAGGCCTCTCTGTAGGAGTGCTTTTCAAATGGGTTCTGGACGGGTGTTTTTATTTAGATAGTCATGCATTTTTCCATTATTTATTAGAAAAAACACAACGTGTTGAACCTGTGATTTCACAGGCGTAGTGCTTAGGTCAAGGCTGAGTTCTGAAAAGCAAGTCCATCTAAAGTCAGTTTAAGGAAGGAGCGTCTGCAGCGGTGTCTGCAGATTCAGCAGAAGTGCAGCAGGGTTGGCAAATGCTGTGCTTTGGCCGTTGGGGGCTTGGCCTCTGCTGACGCCTGCCCAGCTGTGGGGGACGTCCTTGCTCCCAAACCCTGACTTCAAAGACCTTGGCTTCCAGAGGGCTGTGTGGACAGGCTCTGGGGGAATTCTAGGCTGCCCCGGGGACCCTCGGGGCCTGGGTGCTATAGCAGAGTGGAGAGGAGCGGGGTGATGGGGTTCACTGCCTGGAGGCCCTTCTCAGAACTGGGGGGGGGGAAGTCCTCAGGCCCACTGTGCACCTGAGGAGACCCAGGCCCAGAGGGGAAGTGGCCCTGGGTCCTGCAGGGCCTGGCAGCAAGGAAGCTGGGGCACCTGTGAATAGCTGGTGGAGGGCCAGGACCTCACACCTGGACAGTGTAAGAGCATCCCGGATGTTAAAGGTGGGCGATTTGGGGCGTCCAGCCTGGCGTAGGGCTGGTGTGCCCGTCACCTTCACAGGGACAAGTCCTGACACTGTCCGACAGCCTCTGTTTTTCTGGGCCAGCCTCTGCCATCTTGTTTAATCTGCAGGGCGGCCCTGTGGGGGGTGGGGGTGCTGCTCCAAGCGGACTTTCCAGTGTCACTTGGTCCTCAGTGGCCGGCAGGGATTACGTCCCTTCACCCTGAACTGTGTGACCCTGCAATAAGCAGGCACGTGAGGAGGACATTCTAGGCAAAGGGACCAGCTGAGCAGGGCGCGCAAGAAGGTGGGAACAGCTGGAGCTGGAGCCAGAGAAGCTGGGGGCCGGCTCCGGCAAAGTGCCGAATGCTGATTCCAGGCATTTGCCCTTGTTCCTGTGGGTGTCAGGGACCAGGAAGCCGAGAGGCACCGGCCTGAACGCTGAGATGAATGTGGGTTGGGCAAACAGTCCCTCCTCCCCCTCCAACTCTGTGACCTGGGCTGTGTCCATCACAAAAGCACAAACTTACCCTGATCCACTTGGCCTGGCTATGGGGAGGATGGGGATCCCGCGCCAACTCCCCTAAAGCTGTTTGTTTGCCAGGCTCTGTGGAGTGGAGACTGGTGGGCACCTTGGCATCTACAGAGAGGGCCTCGGGACAAGACGGGCCGCGGCCTGCCCCTGGCCACGCTCCCTCCTTTCCCTGCAATGTCCTCTGCCCCAGGCAGCCCGTTGAAGGAGGACAAAGCGCACAGTATCAGCCTGTCTGCCTGTCCCTGTCCCTCCCTGGGAGCCTGCCGCTCCAGCCCCCTTTGCTGCGCTGTGTAAGGGCTTGGGGTCTTAGAAGCCACTGTTTAGCCCATACACACATAAATATTTCTGTCTTTGTGCAATAATCAATGTTTCTGGCAGAGCCAGAGCCAAGCTGGGGCCTGCGGAGGAGGCCGAGGTCACCTCCTCCAGGAAGCCCTTGGCTGGCTCGGCCGCTGTGGCTGCAGCACACCCCCACCCCATCACTGTACAGTTTCTATGGTGTGAATGAAATTCCCTCCTAGTTGCTGACGGCGCTGGTCCCTGCGGGCCCAGATGGCCCAGGCGTAGAGAGACCAAGCGGCCACCCCACCAGTGTTGTTTTGAATAAAACCCAGATACCTATTTAGGACTTTCTCCAGGGTCTTGGCTCTTCTTTCGTCAGACGGCTGTGTGTCAGGCTGGGTGTTTCCCAGGGAAAGGTGTGTGGCCTGGGGGGTCGGGGACCTAGAGGCGTCCTAAGGCCGACTGGGCTGTGAGTGGGGACCTCAGGGCAGGGGAGGAGTTGGAGTGGCTTTCACTCTCTGGTGGTGTGGCTGAGATCTAGGGCACACCACCAGGTCACCTTTGGCTCCGTTTTCTGAATTCATATTAGCATCAGACTTTCTTGGCTGCAAAAGATGAAAACCCAACTCATACAGGCTTAAGAATGAAAAGGGACGCACAAAAGGAGGAAGAGAAGGGGAAAAGGAAGGGAGGAAAGAAAAAGGAAAAAAATAGTGGCTCGAGTTATGAAAAAGCACAGAGATAGGACTGGCTTCAGGTTCGGCTGGATCAAGGATTCTAATGTGTCACTAGGATGCAGTCCCTCTCTGTTTCTTGGCTTCTACATTTGCTTCCCTCGTCTCCATGAGGCCACCAGCAGCCTAGGCCTGTCCACCTACGCCAGGTGAATATGAGTCTGTCCAGACAGCCTGGCATGTCCTTGGGGAGGCCTCTCACTCAGCTTCAATGGGCTCCAGGCCGTGGGGATATTGCTCAGATTGGCCAGTCCCAAGTCACCAGGCCACTCTGAGAACCAGGAATGGGTGACCTCTGTGCCACAGCCTGGGAGCAGGGAAGGGAAAAAAGGCCAAGGAAATGCGGGTGTGCTGCTGGCAGAGGGGGGTGCTCTAGGCAGCAAGACCCAGAATTCCTTTCCTCCGGTCACGTCCCCTGGGTAGCGTGGGTCTCTTCCCTGCCCTCCAGCAAGAGGCCAAGAGACCCGGCAACTTCGATGCTGGGTGCAGATGCCTGTGCTCCTGGGCTGGACTTATCCACCTGGGGCACCTGCCTCACTGTGGGTGCAGGCCCAGGGGCCCGAACACGGATGTGCTTTCTGTGTGAGGGTCTGCATGCTCGTGTGTGTGCTCGTGTGTGTGCAGACACCAACGCCGGCTCTGCTGTGGGTCTGTGAACGGGCCTGGCCCAGCCCTGGCGGCCTGGCTGGGCCCAAAGGGGCATCTTACCCTCAGATGGCCAAGCCCCTCTGCAGAGCAGGCCGCGGCCCTGGGTGTGAGAGCAGGCCCCCGGCGTGGCATTCGGGCCAGCAGCTCTGCGTCCTGAGCCCGCTGCCTGCGAAGCTGAGTGCCCAGGCTGACCTCCAGTGGCCTCTCTCCGGTCCCCTCGAGGCAGGCCTGCTGGACTCCTCCTCCGGGTGTTCTACAGGTGAGGGGTCTCGGGCTCAGTGTCCAATCCAGTTATCACTTCTGCCAGTTACCTGTCCCTCCTGGGCCCTGGGCTTCAGAAGGCACGTCCCTGGAGACCTGGTATGGCCTTGACTCCCCCTTGCCTCCTTGGACATGGGCCCCTCCCTGCTCTCTTCTTGCTACTGTCCCCTCAGGCCCTATCACCCTGTGCGGCCCTGGGTTGTCATGCCACCTCCCATGTGTCCTGCCAGGGCCAGGCCCTGTTCCCGGCGCTCTCCCGAGCACGGACTTCCTGGCCGTCTGTGGGCCGGGCTGGGCACAGCCCACAACCCTGGACGGACGAGGTCTGGACGCAGGACCATTGAGGACCACGGGGCCGGGCCTGCTGCTCTCTGGGCTGAGGAGGCTGCAGGCTCTTCTGGACAATGGCCCCAGCTCTGCCCACCATGACCACCCAGCTCAGGTCAGGTGCTCCAGGCCAAGGTGACCGTGTGGCTGGACCAGAGCCATATGACTGGACAGCCTGAGAGGTCCAGGGGTATGATGGGGGGAGCAGAGGAGAGAGTGCCCAGTGGAGGGTGGCACAGCCCGAGCCCGCTCTGCCCACCTCTGACTGGCCGACGGCAGGCTCCCCCTGGGCAGGGGACACTGTGACTGGTGGCTTCCCCAGGGCCTAGGCAGGCAGCCACCCTCCCGCCCGTCACTCCCTGGACTCCTCCCCACCTCCTGCTGACCCCCGCTGCACCCCAGCTGTCCCAACCCCCAGCCCACGGAGATGACCGTCAGGGGGACGGCGCCTTCCTTCCGGCCTCTCCTCCCTCCCCCCTTGCTCTGCAGACCTGAGGCCAGGCCCCTCCCGGGCGGCCCTTCTTGGGTGGCTCCCTCGGGCTAGAGGGCCTCGTGGGTGCTGCTGCCCACCCACCTCTACCCCAGCCCGCCTTCCCCCGGGCTCAGCCCGTGCCCCCACTGTGCTTGGGTGGGTGCCGCCCCTCCGCCCCTGGCTCCCCTTTCTCCCCCCCCACTCTCCTCCCCAGGGATGCGTCTGTGTCCCCACTGGCCGGCCAAGGACCAAAGCCTCAGGAAGTGTCAGCCGGTGGCTGCTTTAAAACCCTGTCACTGCTCCCCCTGAGGAAACAGGCCCAGGAGGCACATGGCTTGGATCTGGAAGGTTCCCCGAAGCCTGATGTGAAGGACTTGGTCCCCGGTGCCGCCAGGTACCGAGGTGGGGACTTGGGGAAGTGATCGGATCCCGAGGGTCTGTCCCCTGCAGCAGACTCACCCCGAGGGCGTGTGATCTGAGTGGACTGCGGTGGGTGGCGTGACGTGGGGAGGCCTGGCCGGGCCCTGGCCTGCTTCCTCCCGGCCCCTCTGCCAGGTGCTGAGCTCACCTGAGGCCCGAGTTGTGCAGTTGACCCAGCGAGCACCCAGGTCTCTGGACCCGGAGCCAGCACCGAGCGCTTCCCCCCTTCAGTTGTCGGGTGTTTGGGTCACAGCAGTGGACACCCGGTTGCTCTGGGTCACACCGTGAGGCGGAGGCCAGGGGAGACCTCTAGGTGGGGAGCCTGTGTCCAGCCCCCCCATGGCTGCCAGGGCCCCAGGGGCAGAGCCCGTGGTGTTTTCCTCTCCGTCACCCATTAATAATGGGATTAAAGCAGGTTCCTGCCCAGGAGAGAGACTGGCCCTTAAAAACAGCTCAAGCGCACTGTGAGAGTGAACACCGCCGGCCACCAGCACTTTTTACCTAGACCCGAATTCCTGAATGTTAACCAAACAATCACAGGCACCGAGCTCTAATGCCCGTGATTATGCACGACCACTATTATGGCTGTAATGACAATTAGATTCCGGCTCCGCGGTGGCTTCCAGGAGGGAGGAGTCCTCTGGTTTCCAGCGCTGTGACCTCGGATTGCCGTTGCCATGGCAGCGGGGCTGCGTGGGAGTCTGTGGACAGGAGGCTGGTCTTGTGGGGAGGTGCAGGACAGAGGTCCCTCCTCAGCCCCGAGCCTTAGTCAGAGCAAGAGGCCGGGGTGGCAGAAATGGCCAGTGCCCAGGGGCCCCTGCTGACCTCATCCCTCACCGGGCAATGGGCCGGCCCTGTGGGACACAGTGCGGTCATCTTTCGGTAAATATTAGTTGAGCACCTGCTAGGTCCGGGGGACAGAGCAGTGGCAGGTCCCTGGGCGTGCTGAGCCCACAGCTCAGGGGGGAACAGAAGAGAAAGCAGACAGACATAGGAGCTGGGCCATCTCTGCCTGCGAAGGGCCCAGAAGGCACAGAAGCTGAAGCGACAGGGAGTGAGGCCAGGGGAGGCCTAGCTGGGGAGGCCCTCGGGACAGCAAGAAGAGAATCCTGCAAAGGCAGTGTGACCCTTTCAGAGAAGAGAGCGGGGTAGGCAGAGGAGACACGGGACACAGCTAAAATCGAATTTCTGATAAATCACCAATAATCCCTAGTGCGAGCCTGCGTCACGCATCACAGAGACAGGCTAACCTGAAATTCACAGGTACCCGGCCTCCTGTATTCGTCTTTGCTACATTCAGCCAGCCCGACAGACAGCAGAGCTGCCGCCCACTCACCTCATGCCCTGCACTGTCCCCCTGGAGGGTGGCCCACAGGTCCCCAGCCTGTTTCCCCCGCAAGCCCTGGGACTGCGTGAGGTCTGCAGGGCCCTGGGGCACTGGTCCTCACCCATCGTCCAGTGACTTCACCGCTCCTGCCTGCTTCTTCATCCCCACGGTCCTGTGCCACCCTTCAAGGCCTCGACTCGGCTTACTGTCCAGAGAAACTTCTGTGCACCTTCCGCTTGGTCCCAGCCTGTGCAGACGCTCGGCACTTTACTGTCTGAAAATTAGCCATGCATATTTAAAATTTTTAATTAATTAATTTTTGGTACTTGGGATTTAACCCAGGGGGACTTCAGCCACTGAACTATGTTTCCATTTCTTTTGTTTTTATTTTTTATTTTGAGACAGGGTCTTGCTAGGTTGCTGAGAACCTCCTAAGTTGCTGAGACTGATCTTGAACTTGCAACCCTCCTGCCTCAGCTTCCTCAATTGCTGGGGATACAGATGAGCACCATCGCACTGGCTATAAATTTTATTATATAAAATATACATAACAGAGTTTCTCCTCTTAACCATTTTTAAGTTCTGCTGCATTGAGTATATTCACAGTGTAATGATGCCATCGCCATCACCCGTGTGCAAGACCTCTTCCTCTCCCTGGACTGAAATTGCGCCTCTAAACACCAGCACCCTCATCCCCGATCTGCCTCCCAGCCCCTGGCAGTTGCCATTCTTCTTTCTCTGTCAATTCCAAGTCCTTCATAGAGTGGAATCTAAGTATTTGTCCTTTTGTGATGGGAGAGTTTCACTCTGCACAATGTCCTTGAGGTTCGTTCTTCCTTTTTAAGGCTGAGTAATGTTCCATGGTGTGTGCCCGCCATATTGTTTTTCTGTTTGTTGATGGGAACCTGGCTTGCTTCCACCTTTTGGCTGTTGTGAGCAGTGCTGCTGTGCACTTGGGTGTGCAAATCTGCTCAAGTCCCTGCTTTCTCTTCCTTAGTGTGCATTCCCCAAGTGGCATTGCTGGGCTAAGGGTAGGTGCTAGGTTCATTTCTTGAGGGACACCATGCCGCTTTCCACCTCGACTGACTGTGCCACGCTCCCACCTCAGGTGCTGGGATGGATTAGGCGTAAGTTCCTGGCCTCCTGTACTTTGTGTTTCTCTCTTTTCTTCCCCTCCTCTCTTTAGCTCGCTCTAGTCTGCTTTCCTGGGGGTGGTGGGGGTGAGACTTCCACTGTGTCTGGACTCCCTGACTTACTTCCAGAAGCCCAAAGGAGGAGGGCTTGCAGAGGAGGGAGGGGAGAAGCAGGGACGGGGAGGGCCTGCCCAAGTCCCCAGGGCCACACAAGGCCTGGAAGAAGCTGGAGCCACAGACCCCAGGGCATGGGCTGGGCGGGGCAGGGCCCTGCTTCTGACGCCTGGTCACAGCATGAGGCAAACCCTAGGGTGGGACAGCGCTGGGGAACCACCCAGCTGACTGACGGGGCAGAGAAGTGGGGCACCGGCCTCCCTGTGCTCCCAGGAGGGTCAGAGCCTCCTCCACACGTGTTGTGTGGCCGGGCAGCTGGCTCCAGTCGGGGCTGTGCCCTCTTCCGGGCAGGCTGGGTCTGGCTGGCTGCAGTCAGCTCCTGGGCCTGCTCCCTGGGCAGGTCTCCTTACCTTGGGCCCAGACCTGAGCGCCCTGAGGCGGGGCTGAGGCCCTTGTGCTCCCCGGCAGGTGCTTCTCCTGCAGCCGCGGAGTCCTGGGGCCCGGGGTTCAGTGCACTTTGTGGGAGCCTCTTGGCCCCCCGCAGTCTTGTGCGTCTATTCTCATCCTTCTGCATCCAGGCCCGGGGTCTGTCTGTCTGTCTCTTTCTGTCTGTCCAGGCTCCTTGGCCTCCTTCTCACGGTGCCAGGCAGCTAGCACCTCAGGCAGGGTGCCCTCACCTGGCTGGAAGGGGCTCCCCATCTCTCACGCGCTCCTTGGGTTCCAGTCCTGCCATCTGGCCCTTGGGTGTTCACAGCCCAGGGTGGCCCTCGCTGGGACAGTCGGGAACCTCGCTGGGACAGTCGGGAACCAGGTGCTGTGCTGGTGCTGAGAACAGGGGCGCCCTCCCAGATCTAGAGAGCGCCAGGCTGGGGCTTCTTGTCCCCCATGCGCCACCCTCCATGTGCTGCTGAGGGGCACAGGACTTCCTGGGGTGGGAGGGGCTATGTTGGCCCTCGGGGTCTCAGTCAGCTTTGGGTCAGGGTCCAGGCTGCATCTTTCCACCAGGCCACATGGAGGGACATGGCCCAACACCTGTCACAGTGGTCCCTTCCATCTGTCCAGATGGGTGCAGAAAGGGGGCACTAGGGTGGTGTTCCCAGCTGGTGATGGGTAGGCCTGGGGGTCTGAGATGCCCCACCCAAGGGTCCTTGGTGGCTTCTCAGTTGGCTCACCATGACACCACCTCCGGGAACCTGTGTCCTGCCTGTGTCCCACCCCCCAGCCTGCCAGCTGGATCCGCTGACTTCCTTCCAAAGCATAGAGTACGTCAAAGTGACGGGTGTCATGGTGGGTGACAGAGACGGCTTCCTTCTTGCTCGCCCACTCCTGCTCTGTGGAAGCTGCGGCTGCGCAGTCAGCTGCCCTGGAGAAGCCCCCTCGGGGGGACTTGAGAGGTGCCTCCCTCCAGCCAACCTCCAGGGGCCCTGAGGCCCCCAGTCCAGTGTCCCCGAGATGCTGAATCCTGCCCTTGCTCCCTGAGCGGCTGTGAAGCGGATCCCCCAGTCGAGCCTCGGATGAAACAGCAGCTGGAGGGTCTGCTCACCCTCCCCTGGTTCCTGGCCCACAGAACTGTGCAGTTACAAATGTGGTCATTTTTAGCTGCTGAACTTGGGGCAATTTTGTACATAGCCGGGAACTAATACAAGGACATTTTTTTTCTGTGCTCCGAAATCATGTCCTATGTACCACGTGACAATCTAGAAAGGGCAAAATTAGCCTGTAACACAAAAGTCCCCTCGGAACAGTGGTTGGCTCCTGGTGTCCGGGCAGAGTTGTCTCCTCTTCTTCCTCTTCTTCGGGTACTGGGGATTGAACCCACGGGGCACTTAACCACCGACCCACATCCCCAGCCCCTTTTAAAAATTTTTTATTTTGAGTCAGGGTCTCGCTGAGTCGCTTAGGGCCTCACTAAGTTGCTGAGGCTGGCTCTGAACTCGCCTCAGTCTCCCAAGCTGCTGGGATCACAGGCGTGCGCCCCTGGCTAGTAATGCCTTTTATTCTGATAGCGCTTTGATTCGGGTAGCACTTTTATTCTGATAGTTCTCAGGTGTAAGCTTTTGTCAAAACGCAGCCAGAGCTTTTCAAGGCGGGTGCCTTTCACTGTCTGTGACTTTTACATCAGAAACAGCGAGTGCCGAAGCATTCGGAGGAGGTGCACGAAGTCTTCAATTTGCTGTGAAATGCACTGAGAAATAGGCTGTAGCCCCCGGGACAGAGGGCTGGAGGGCCAGCAGGTCTGCGCTGAGACACTGGAGCGCCCCGCGAGTGGCCGCCAGCTGGGGGCGGGCTGGAGATTTCATAAGATCTTGTAGAAATTCTACCCCCCAAACACTCACAGCGTAGTTAAGGGGGAAAGTCGGAACCCTGCTGGATAGTAACTGGTCAAGGCCGCGTGTGACTTCATTTCCTTCCTCCCTGGAGGGAAGCAGTGATGGTTTCCATGTGCATTTGGGGAAACTGAGGCTGGAGGAATCAGTCAATCAAGGCCAGAGCTGGGGTTTCTGCCTCCCTGGGGCCCAGGGTGGAGCTGCGTCGGCCTGGGGGCCGTCTCTGCCTGGGCCGTACTTCCTCATCTCTGGAGCAGGATGCAGACGGCCAGATGGGTGGAATGGGGGCCATTGGCCTGTTTCTCGGGGCTCACTGCCCGGCTCTGGACGGCCTGGGGCTGTTTATCAGCTTTCTTCACTGCTGTGACTAAAGGACCCGCCTAAGACAACCGCAGAGGAGGGAAAGTTTATTTGAGGGCTCATGGCTTCAGAGATCTTGGTCCATAGAAGGCTGGCTCCATTCCTCATGGCGGGAGAGTGTGGAGGAGGGAAGCAGCTTGCACGATGATCAGGAAGCAGAGAGACACGGCTCACCAGAAAGGATACATCCCCCAAAGCCACGCCCCCAATGCCCCTTCCTCCAGCCACACCCCACCTGCCCCAGTTAGGGATTGGTTCACTGACTAGGTTAAGGCTGCAATCCATCATTTCTCCTCTAAACCTTGCTCACATGTGAGTTTTGGGGAACACCACACCCAAACCATAAAGAGCCCTCCTGGGTGGGGGGCAGCCTCAGGACCCACCAGGCCTTCTCTTTGCCCTGGATGTGTGACCTGAGGAGTGTGGGGCGGGAAGGAGCAGGAGATGATGGGCTCCTACGTGGCCTTTGTTCCCGAGGCCTGGCCTCTCGGCAGCTGTGGCCTGAAGGTGGAGCAGGCAGAACGCAGCGACTCTCCCTCTCCCCTGGCGGCTTTGGGCAGTGCCACCGAGGTGCAGTTTCCGGGCTCTTCTCTCACTGAGTGCTTCCTGGAGAGAGGCTCAGGTTGGGCCAGGTGGCCACTGCGTCCCCCCGCTCCTATTCCTGCAGCTCCTGCTGCTTGGGCATTTCATTCTGGAGGGGTGACAGGCTTGGGGCGGGGTGGGAGAGGCACCATTCCAGAAGAAAGCACAGATGTCGTAGCCTGTCATCCAAGGATAGTCCTAAGCTGGCTGAACCTGTCTCAGTGACATGGCCCCTGCTCCTCTCTGTTGCAGGAGGCTGTGCCCTGGACTGTCACACCTCCAGGCCTGGGCCCTGGCCATGCTCCCAGCCTGCATGTCCCCAGCTCCCGAGCCTTCCCTGAGCCCCAGGTGGAGTTGGCTGTCCCTTCTCCTGACCTCACGCTGTCCCTCCACCCTCCTCTGGGACCCCCGAGTGGGCCTGAGTTGGAAGCCCCCGCTATGCCCATCAGCTCCAGCTGCCATGACAGAATGCCATGGCTACCCAGGGTCCCTGAGGAGGGACGTCCAGCAGCTTTGGCTCTGGATGAGGTTCTTGGTAAGCTCTCTTCCTGCTCGCAGGTGGTGCCTTCTCTCTGTGTCCTCACAGGCCTTCTTTTTCGAGCCCAGAAGAGAGAGAATGAGCTCTGGTCTCTTCCTATTCTTGGCACAGGACGGGGGTGGGGGGTGGGGGTGGGGGGGGGACACACCCAGTCTAAAGCAGAGGCCCACAGGGGCTCCTGAAGACGGGCCCAGGGTCTGCTCGGGGGCCTCTCCGAAGCCTGGTTTGGCTGATGCATCACTGAGGGGGTCACCACAGAGACAGGACACACAGGGCCACGAGCCACATAGCAACAAGTGTGTCAGTGACTGGAGGACACAGCCTGAGTGTTTAGGTTTCATCAGGTCACGCCAGGATGTGTGCACCCTGACAAAATTGCCTAAATGAAGACTTATCAGAATGTATCCTTATCATTGAGCAACAATGATTTTATAGAAACATTAGAGAGAGAGGGAGGGAGCGAGGGTATTAGGTGGGCGGGCAGGGTGGGGCAGGCACGTCCCAGGCTTGAGGCAGAATTCCGATTCTCCGGAAAGCTCCAGTCTTCGCAGACGGGGCCTTCAAGCCATGGGTGGACCCCCATGTTATCCAGCTCAGTCCCTTTGCCGACCATCAACTCGCTGAGGGTTAGGAACATCTAGACCAGTGTTTGAACACGTGCCGCAGCCCAGCCGGGCGGACACAGGACACACCGTCGCGTCCCAGCACAGCCTGTTCCTGCACTTGGTCTCATCAGCAGGGGCCCGTGACTTCTCCTGAGGCTGCTGAGAAGGTTAGAGGAGCGTGTGAGCGGCAGGGTCTTAGCTGGGTCCTCCCGCCTGCCGTGTCTCTGCAGACCTGTCTTGGGAATGTCACCACTGTAAGAAAGAGGTCCTCCAGCCTAGAGGGGGCCTCTGCAGCCAGGACAGGATCGTGGCCTCTTGACCTGTCTGCACAGAGGGTGCCAAGCATGCCAGGCAAGGTGTCACTAAGAGCTCTAAGGTGAGGCTTGCTAGCAGGGACGAGCCCTGATGTCCACCAGCTCCTCCAGAGCACTCCCTGGGCTGGCCTTGGGACCCGGCCTGCTCCACCCTGGGGCAAGTCCTGCCTGATTCTTTGGTCTCCAATGCTCTGGACCACAGGATCCCCCTCCCAGGCAGAGACCCACCCGGCGCTGGAACCTCAGCCTGTAGCATCACCTCCTGAGTGACAGCCCCCACCCTCAGATGCACAGTGGCCATGATTCTCTTGTCTCAGGGTTTCCTGTGTGCATCCGAGTCCCCAATTACCTGCGAACTCCTCCAGAGCTGTCAGCGTTGTCTGGAATCTCAGTGGCCAGAATAGGACCTGGTCCAGAGCTAAGAGACACATGGCAGGGAGGGGACCTTTTACAGTGGGTCCCTCGGGCTCTGTGGCCCAGGTAAACACCCTTGACTTAGCTAAGCCTGGCAAAGGTTCTGCGAAGACCTAATTCATAGTATCACTGTAATGAGAGGTTAATTCGACAACACAGTGGACTGAGAAGTAGCTAAGGCGTGCTGGCTGCTGTGGCAGGTACAGCCTTGAGTTCCTGCAGTTTTTCCTGCTTGAGTGACAACAGATGTGGTGGCAATTATCTGTTAAGTAGTGACCCAGGTGCATCTTTCTTATGGCTCTGCCATCTCCATCTTGAAGCTTTCAGAGCATGGAGTGTTGTATGGTTCAGATCTGGAAATGGTGCCTACCAGTTCCACTGGGTCCTATTGGATTGGATGCAGGCACAGGGCCACATTCAGCTGCATGGGAAACTGGGAATGCGATTCAACCGTGAGCCTCATGAGGGAGAACTGGGTTGGGAGGAAGAGAGGCCTGCTGTGCTGGGCTGGGGCCAGATCTTCTGGGGGGCGGGGTATGGGAGGAAGTCAGTCATCCGTGGTGAGTCAGCATCTGCAGAAACCTCACACACAAAACTGGATCAAATGATTTCAGATGTCTGAATGATCAGAAATAAAAAGAAGTTGAACAATTGTTAAATTTTAAAAATGAGAATGTAGACACAGAAAAATATATTCTGAAAGTGGTCAGAGAGATAGGAAAAAAAGTCCAGTACAACTCCTAGAAATGAAAAATATACCAACTGAAATGGGAAATTCAATGGACGTGTTAGACAGCCAGAGATTCAGTTTGGAGGGCAATTGGCAGACTGAGCAATGAAGCTGAAGCTATTCCTGGGATGTATAACGCAGGACAGAAGAAAAAGATGGAAAAATATGGACTGGAGGTGAGAGAGAGGAGGAGGTTGGCGTGAGAAGAAAGAACACAAATCCACTTGGAGTTCCTGAAGCTGGAAGAGAGCATGGGGTGAGAGTCGTTATTCAAAGAGATGATGGCTGAGAAAGTTCCAGAATTGCTAGAAGACATGAATTTCAGTTCAGACAGCACAAACAAGAAACTTTATTTTTTTTTGTGTTTTTTTTTTTAAAAAGCCATAATTGGACCCATCATGGTGATGTAGAATAGCAAAAGGAAGGTTTTAAAAGAAGCCAAAGAGAAGAGACAAATCTTCTACAAAGGCACACATATTAGACTGAAGGCAAATGTCTCAGCAGTGAAAACAGAGGCCAGAAGCTTAGAAGTGTAACAGCATCGGGTATGAAAATATACAGTCAGTAACTGTCCACCCAGGGTCTCTACCTTTCAAGAAGATGAAGACATCTTCAGACAGAGCTCAGGGAGTGGAGACCCTCACTGGGACCATTTCTACAGGAAAATGTTTCTGGAAGGAAGGTCCAAGAGGCCAGTCCAGGAGAGCAAGGAAAGGGCTCCAGGTGCGGGACGCTCTAAGCTCACTTTTACTTTTATACTAATGTCTGATTGGGGACAAAATAGAGCAAGCCTCCAGGGTGCTGTGTCCCCTTGGTGGTTCCTTTAGTGCTATTTAGGGAAACCCTAAGTCACGGGTTCTTTCAGAAATGCTTTGTGCGTTGCCGACGCTCCTCACACACTTGGCCCACCTACGGGACCATCAGGCTCTGCCCCTGGAGCCCTGAAAACACCATCAGGCCCTGAACTCTGCAGCAGGGAGAACTCCCAGGATGAGGTTCCCTGGGCCAGGTCTCCCCATGCCCCAGCCCAGTGGTTCTCACCTGGATCACCTACAGGTGGGCTCCCCCCCCCCCCAGCATCTGATTCACCTGAGACTCTGCATTCTAACGAGTTTCGGGGACGGCGGCGGCTGGTCTTGGACCACGATGTGAGAGTCAGTGCTGCAGCAGGCAACACCTGGCCCTGCCCTCGGCTGCGAGGTGACTGCCCTCTTCTGGGAAGGTGGCAGCCCTCCCGGCCAGGGCTGCGTCCCCCTCCCCTGTGCATTTCACCAGTTCCCGCCCAGAGCAGAGCACCGCTCCAGCAGGGAAGGGCTGACTCCAATAATCTTAAAGGATCTTGGGGGGAGGGGAGGTTAAAGACACCTTGGGGTCTTCTCCCCAACAAGAAGTCACACATAGTGCACACGCATGTCCTCTTCCTCTCACCTTCCTTTCCTCGGCTTTGGTGGAAACTGTCCCTGGCCTTTTAGCGAGAGGGCTTGAGTGCCGGCTGGGTCCAGGCTGGGTGCGGGACTCGGGCTGTGCTCTGCCCTTGGTCCTGGGTAAGCAGGGCTCCCCTGGTTGTTCTAAAGGTGGAATCATGGGTCCTGGAGACCCTCTCCAGACCCCAGCCTGCCCTCCTCCACTCTCTGCCCCAAAGGCCACGTCCCTTAGGGATTGATTCAGCGTCCTGACAAAGTCCTTCTTGTACCCTGCTCTGCTGAAGCTGTCAGCCTCCTGGCAGGGGAATTAAGTGGGACACCACGGGCAATTGATCCCAGCAAGCTTAAGACATCCGTTCCGGGAGAAGGCCCCGCTGACAGGAGACGCAGCTGCGCGGCCCCTGGCGGGATTCCCGCAGGCGCTGCTGCCCCCCCCACCACATGGGGGCCTTGGGAGGGGCAGGGGACACTGCTGGGTGGTTGGGGGCACACCCGCCCTTCTAGGAGGGAGCTGGGGCCGGGGACTGCCCAAGAGGTAGCCAGAGGGCTCAGGAGTTCAGGGGGCACCTGGCGGCACTCAGGTGGCTGATTTATGAAGTCAGATTAAGGAGACTGATGGCCCGTCCTTCAGCCAAGAAACGAGTTCTGCTACAAACCTTTGAAGGGCACGAAGGCAGAGGAGAGAAGCGTGGTGAAGAGTGGCCCAGGAGAGCGATGAGGAATCGGGGGTGAAACAGGGCCGGGTGCCAGGAGAGAGCTCCTGACTGTCAACCTGCCGGTGCTGGAAGCTGGCCCGGCTGGGGGAGCTGGGGCCTGTCCCCTGGATCATGGAGTCTGACGGACAGGTGTGGGAGGCCTTCGTGGGAGGTGGGGTGGGACTCAGCCCAAGACCATCAGTCCGCCTCACACTGACTGAACAATTATCCCCTCTCTCGGGGCCACCTGGTCCAGAGGCAGGTGAGGCCCAGCCTGTGGCCCCAACCTGCAGGGGCATCTGCAGGCTGCCCGAGGGCCAGGCCACTGGGAGTGACAGTGGTCTGAAGAGGAAAGCCATCTGTGGAGAGGGCCCCAGCTCTGCCCAGTGACTGTCCTTAGGCTGTGTGTGGTGGGCAGGAACCAAATGATACAGTGCCCCCTTGACAGGGCGCCCAGGCCACAGGTCCCTGGCGGGGCAGGGGTGTGGCCACCAAGCGGGCAGGTTCCAGGGCCCAGCTTTCTGCTTAGGATCGCTGAAGCAAATTCCATTTCTTTGGAGAACCTCAAAGCAAATTATGAGGGGGGCTCTGCGTCCTGTGCTGAACAACTTAGGGAAGTACCGAGGCCCGGGAGGGCTGCCATGGCCGCCTCCCCATGTTGGGAAGGCATTTCGTGAGATGCCGAGACGCACTCCAGAGCTGGCCAGTCATGCGGCTCTAGGGGCGAGCTGCACCGTGGAACCCGCTCACAGCCACCTGAGTGGGAGCTTGAACTTTCCTCAACCAATGACCAGCTGCTCAGCGTGCAGTTTCTTTCCCCCAGGCTGCAGATGGGGCCTGTCCACCCGCTGAGTGATCAGAGAAAGGACAATTGCCTGGGCCAGCTTCTGCCGGAGGAAGCCACCTGTGACTCAGGCTCTGAGTCAGCGCCCAGCCCGTGGGCACCGGCTGTGGGGGTGGGGCTGCCCTCCCTGGAGGATGGGGGACCCTGGGAGCGTGGGCCACAGAATGGCCCAGCATCATCATCATCCTGATTAAGTAGTTGGGGACAAGCTGGCAGCAGCTGCTCTGGTCTCTGTCTCCTTGGCCGCTGTGCTGTGGCCGCCCTGGGCTTGATGTCCAGGAGGCCCTGCCCCTGGGCCTGTCCCTCCCCGTCTTCCCGCGGGTCCCCCACTTTGCCTGGGCCTCGCTGGGATGTTGGTATCTTTCCCTGGCAGAGGGCAGCCTCAGAAACGTCAGCCATCCACTTGTGGGGGTTTTATTTCCCTTGAACTTGGTGCCTGGTGGTCAGGAGGGAGCAGCAGGAGATGAGGCACAAGGGCCCACCCCCCGGCCAGCCCCTGCTCACCTGTGTGAGCAGCCCCCCGTCTCGGCCCTAGAGTCCTGGGGCAACCTCGGCTCCGCAGGGCTCTGAGCAGACCTGGGCTGAAGCGCTTGGCTGCGGAGCGGGGAGCACAGCTCAGCCCCTCAGTTCCTATTCAGGGAAGGAGGCTTTGGGGGAAGTAATAAAAAACCAGGGGAGGGCGGCAGCGGCCCGCCGCCAAACAAGGTTTCTCATTAGTTTGAAAGATGGCCTAGGAGCCTGGACTGAAGGAAGGAAATGGATTGAGTCCTGATTAAGTAGTCGGACTCAGAGGCCTGCCGCCGGCCTCCGTCCTGACCTTCACAGAGGCTCTGCCCAGTCTGGGCCGCTTTAGAATTCCCGGCCAGCCTCCCCCAGCAAGACCAGGGCTGCCTAGTCCGCCTTTGGGCCTCCACACCCCTCCCTGCCCCGGGCTTGGCCGAAGGACAGTGAGAGCGGGGACCCTGATTGGAAGGGCTGGGTCTGCTCCCGTGGTGGCAGTGGCCTTGAACTGGTTGGTGTCTTGTTTCTGGGGACCTTGGTGTCCTGGTTTTAGGTGGCCATCATCATCTTGGATAGAGCAACTCCCAGGATGCTCAGTGTGAGCTGGGGGGCTCTCCTGGCAGGCCCTGGGACCCCTGCTCCTGCAGTGCCTGACCTGGTCATCTGGTGAGAGAGGCAGTCCTGGCCATCTAGCCCAGGATGGTCATCTCCTGGAGGAGGGAGCATGACCACACGCTCTCCCAGGGGGTGCCATCCAGCTCTGAGGTGGGCGGAGCAATCGCTCAGCCTGGGAACTCCTTCCTGGATTAACCCTGAAGCACAGAAGACACAAGGCACTGAAGTTGCTCAGATCCTTCACATGCAGTCTCTGCGGCCGCACGGGACTGATGGGGCCAGTTGTCCCTGTCTTCTGCACACAACAGAAGATTCCTGGGCTGAGGTACAACGTGTTAGTGGCATTTCCATCACCTGGCTGGCAGGAGCACCTGCCTTCCAGATGCGGGTCCCCTGGGCACCACCGAAGCTGTCATTAGGAAAGGCCTGTGGGCTCCTAAATTAGTGACACGAGGCCTCTCCTTGTCCTGTGCTCCCAGTCGCCTGTGGCCCTGGGCCTCTTTCTCTTGACCTCCAATGCCACTCAGTGCCACCTGCAGGCAGAAGCCCACCTGGGCTCTGCTGAGTGCTCAGGGCCTGGGAACTTTGCCTGTTAACTGTTTCTGTCACTGTAAGTTGGACAGCACCTCTCCTGGCCCCGATGCCCCAAGTCGACACCCCAAGTCGACACCCCAGGCTCTACGCCAAGTGCCAGGGCAAGACTGGACCCCTCCAGCCCTCGGCCCACTCTGCCAGGCTTCTCTACAAATGCTAAGCAGCCACAGTACCTGGGGTGGGGGCTGTTGTCCCCTGTCCCCCACCTGGAGGAAGAAAGAAAATGGATGCCCTCACCCTCCCACGCTCCCTGAGCCTTCTCAGATGACCCCTACTCATTTTCTAAGAGGCACCATGGCATCTCCTCCTCCAGGAAGCCCTCCCTGAGCAGCAAATTGTCCCCCCCCCATAATGTCTTTGCTTGTTTGTGACCCTCTGCTCCTAATGTCCTGTTTCCCTGGAATGTAAGCACTGCCCCGAATCCTGGCCATGAAACTGGCTGACCCTGTCCTCCCTGAGGCCCTTGTTGCAGGACAGACGCTGACTCTATCTGTATGGAGTCCCCCAAACATCAGACATCCGTCCAGAAATGGCTGGCTGGCCATGCTGGTGCCAGCTGGGGCCCTGAAGCCAGGTGGCCAGCCTGGGGGGCTCTCAGATGCTATGCCCCTTGGCTCCTGGGACCTGCTCTGCTGTCTCCCTCCTCAGGGACCAGCTGTCCTGCCTGGAGGTCATGAAAGAGCCACGCTGGGCTCTCTGCTCAGGGCAGTGAGGGCTGAGGCCTAACTGTGCAGCTGGCAGCCCTTGTCCCACACTGTTCACCTGCCGGAAAGGCCTACATGTGGGTTCTGTGGTGTGTCCCCTCCGGAGCCCGGGGGAGGACCCCACAGGGCCAGGATCCCTCTGGAATCCTCTCAAGTGCTTGGGCAAGTGAACCCCGGAGTCTGTGAGGTGGAGGTGACAGAGACCAGACGGCCCTCGTCAGGGTGAGGACAAGGGTCACCTGTGCCCTGAACACTGCACTCTTCCCTTCTCCTCATGATGACGGGGCAGGGCGGGGAGTGGGCTGGTTATGAAATGTCACGCTGGGGAAAACTTTTCTACTTCTTACCTTACATAAGCCTCAGCCATGTGTTCCTCGGAGACACCGTGTTCCCTGTTCCCACGCGGCAGGAGCCGGGAAGGCAGGACACGTGCACGTTCTGGAGTGACGCTGCTCTGTGGCGTCTCCTCCGCGTTACCCTTGGCCTCAAGGCCCGGCAGCGGGGGCGCTCACAGCCCTGGGGGCTCTGCAGAGTCGGGCTGTGCCAGGCTCCGCCGTCCTGGGGTGCCACTGGGCCGTGCAGCCTGGTCCTCTGCCAGTGGCAGAGCCGGTGCAGTTGCCTGTCGCCGTGTCCCCTCCAGTTCTCAGACATGCCACCTGCGCAAATCCAACCCTCTCCACAGACTTGAGAAACAGGGATTAAGATCAAGGGGACCTGGGCCACAGGACACTTGCTAGAAGCAGAGGTGACACAGGAAGCTGTTGCAGTGTTGTGGCGCTTCCCTGTGGCCTGGTGGGGACTTCGTGGCTCAGCCTGGGTGACACACGCAGCACCGCATCTGGCCTGGTAGACAGGTGCTGGGCAGCTGCTCTCTGCAGCTTCCCGACCCTTCCCTCTGGAGCCCGGTTTGGGTGTAGAGGTGGCGGGGAGGATCAGAGGACTCCAGCTGATGAGGAGGCCCCAGGCCAGGGTTTTGGATCAGTCAGTTCACATGAGAGGAGGTTGTGGCAGACCCCAGGGGCCTCCCAGGACTTCACTGCAGGGGAGGCATCTCTGGGCCTTTCTGCAGGGTGGTGTCTGCAGGCCTGTCCCTCGCTCTCCACACTGCGGGCTGACTTCCCGAGCAGTGCTGTTCCTTTGTCCCATGGCCTTGTCCTGTGTGTGCCTTAGGTTGTCCCTCAGCTGGGCCTCCAACTTCCCAAGCTCAGCACTGTCCACCTGACACCTCAGCCTTTCCAAATTCCCAGGACAGGAATCCCAGCAGCCCTGGTCTGATCCGTGGTGGTCAAGGGGTGGTCTCTGGGATGGGAGAAGGGAGGAGACCTTGTTCACTGGCTTCAGAACAAGGCCACTCTGGGCGGTGCCTGTGTGCGTCTCCACCACAGACGAGAAGATGCGCCAACTATTTGTTGACTGCAGCTGCAGAAGCCTGCGAGGGGCGGAGGCCCTGTGTGGCGGTCCCAGGAAATTTCACCAAGAGGATTTAGCCCAAGGCCATGGGCTTCTGAAGCCTGGCGAGGACTTGTATGAACCCCGAGCACCTGGCCCCGGACCTGGCCGGGGAGGTTAGGACTGATGGGGTGAACCAGCGTGTGAATGATGGCTTGGTTGTGAGGCCTGCGCTGGACTCGGTGGGAAGGTGGGGTGGACAGGGCCTGGGGCAGGACACCCAGCAGGCTGTAGGGCTAAGCCAATAGGTGGCAACCAGGGAGAACTTGGGCCCTTTGATCAGCAATTCCACTTCTGGGGATTTCTTCCATGAAATGACCTGCCCAAACACACAAAGATTTTTAGTCCAGCGGGGAGTAAGTGGGATTAAAGCGTTATAACCAGGGGGCATTTCCCCAGTGAGGCCAGGAAGTGGTAGAGAGCAGAGGCTGTCTACAGGGCCTGGTGGGAAAAGTCTGAGAGGCCGAATGTGCCAGAAAAGACGGGGGTGGGGGTGGGGGTGGGGTGGGGGGGTGCAGAACACCCTGCAGGGCCGAGCTGAGGGGCGAGGAAGGAAAGCCGGCTTGTAAGCCTTTTGCTTTGACCTCTGTATTCCTCTGTTTAAGAAGCAGGTCTTAAAAATGGAAACTAACAACAACAAGGAGTGATCCGCACCTTTCTGACAGGAAGGAACAGGCTGCTTGTGAGTGATGTGAGAAGTCTTAATCGCAAACCAATTCTCCCCAAACACGGAGGCAGGTGACCTTGGTGTAGATCAGGGCCCAGGCTGAGGCTCGGGCGGGAGTTGGCCACGTCGGCAGGCCTGGGGCTTGGCCTCCAGCACCAGGGGCAGCAGGGCCAAGTGAGGGCCGAGCCAGGCCCAGGCTGAGAGCGGGAGGGAGGGCCAGGCAGGGTCAGGGCCACGGTGAGCTCACTGGGATGCGGGGCGCCCAGACCCCGTACGGCAATGGAAAGACCTGCAGCACCAACAGCCAGAGGTTAATAATGTTAATAATGTAAGGACGCAGGCCTCTGTGTCGCCCCTCCTGGCCAGGCCCCTCCCGCCTCATCTCACTGAACCTTCCCTCTGAAGACGGTGCCATGAGCACTGTAGGATCCCATCTGACTGAAGCTGAGTTCAAGCACGTGGAGTGGCTTGTCCCAGTGTCACAGCTGGCAAGTAGAAGAGGGGGGCTGTGGGGTAGTTCTGTCCACGCTGCTCTCCGGGCTGGTGGGGAGCACCAGGCTCAGGAAACAGCAGGGCCTCTCCCTGGTTCTGGGCCTGGGCGGGTGGCACAGGGCTTGGCCAGGGAAGAGGGGCTTGCGCCTGCGTCATCCCTGGGAACCCAGAGCAGGACTGAGCCCGGACACCGGCTCTGGCTGGAGATGGCCATGGTGACTCCCCACCGAGGCCCGCTGGCCTGAGCTCTAAGAGAAGGTCCTGCCTGCACAGTGGCCTGGAGGGTGGGCTCTGCAGAAAGATTTGCTGTTTCCTCTAAAGGTGAACTTGACCTCTGTGTTGGAGAACAGAGGGGTCTGAGGAAGCAAAGGAGGGGACTGGCTGTTCTCTCCTGTGAATCTGACCCCCCCTCCCCAGCCCAGGCCAGCGGTGACTGCAGATGTTTCCCTTCCTGTGCGGCAGCTGAGATCACCGAGCAGGGCTTGCAAAGGCTGGTTGGAGGCAGAGCTGGGCACCACTCTCTGTACCTGGGCCTTGGCTGGGATAGGTTCAGGGCTGGGCTGGCAGGGCGGGGGTGGACTTTGAAGAATCGGGTGAATTCGTGGTTTTTAATACCAGTAACTGAAAAGCAAGACAAGCCTGGGTTTGTCTCATTCTTCAGGGTGTCAGAAAGATCCTGAGCCAGCACTTGGGGACAGTGCCCCCCTTCCTCTGCTCAGGTGGCCCCCCAGAGATGCTCAAGTAGAGCAAGCAGAATGCTTAGTATTCAGGGTTTTTTTGATGGATTTGGTTGGATTTAACATATTTAATGAACATTGCTTGAGTAGCTATTGCAATCTCATATATCCTAAAATGCCTAGAGTTTTGTATATATCACTTCTCTGAGGCCCACCATGAAGCCTGGGAGGTCATTATCCCACCTGACCATGAGGACATGGAGGTGACCATGCAAGGTCTTATCTTGGGTACTGCCCAGCTGGATGCTGCCCAGTCTAGTTCTCCCAGCCCAGAAGCCATCTCAGCCACAGCTCACGAGGAGCCAGGGACAAGAGCACGTGGGCTTGTGGGCTCCAAGGCTCACTGGGGGCAAGTTCCGGTGGGCCACTCTGTGCCACAGTGGGGACAGCTCCCTGTCACAGCAGGCCACTGGTTCTGGGAGCTCCTGCCCTTCCACCTGAGGCCCTCACAATCCTTTATGGCCCATTTCCACAAGGTCATCTTCTGTGCTTAAGACGAAGAGCAGGACCCCTGGGCTCATCCCCCAGCGCTGGCCCTTCCTGCCCTTCCCAACCTGAGATGGGGCTGGGCTGTGGAGGAACATTATGGGCTTCCTCCAGGGGCCAGCCCTGCCCGCCCTTCCGCGGGGGTCCCTTGCTCCCATAGGCCTCTGCGAGTCCTGGCTGCGTGTGTGCAGAGGGTGGCCTCCGGAGGGATCCGCTCCAGCATTCCCCTGGGGCAGAGGGCAGGGAGAACCGGTCTTCCTGAAGTGGAGAGGGGACACTGCGCGGGGCAGGATGTGGCCTCTGAGAGCCAGAGCTCAGGACTTGTCTTTCTTGGGAAAGGGGAGGGAGGTGTGGGCTGCTGGAGATGGCGCGGGTCGGCCGGGAGCTGGGAAGGAGGAAAGAACTCCCGGGGACAGGCGGACAGAGGGACCCCACAGGGACAAGTCTTCACTCTTTAACTGAGTAGGTGACGTTCGCAGCCAGGAAGGCCGAGTGCCGAGGGAGCTCCTCTCCGTGGACGCCTCCATTACCTACTCGTGCCACCTCCTCCCGACTCACCAGGCGCAATAGCCCCAGGTGGTATCAGCCCCTTACCCCAGAGTGTCCTGTCCCTACCCAGCCCCTGTCCGAGGCCACGGGCTCTTTCTGCTCATTGTTCCCAGGACAGCTGCTTCAGTCAGCTTTGTGGTCGTCTTGGGGACACCTGGGGACCCCCCTCTGGGGTATGTTCTGGGGTGGGGCTGCCCGGTCTCTGGGTGGTGTGGTCCATGGCACAGATAATGCCACCATGGCTGCCACTGTGCCCAGACACGCGCGGTCAGTATGTGCCCGTGGGAGCACGGGGGACGGCTATGGGTCTGTTTCCCTTGGAACACGGCCCTTGAACCCACAGGTAAGGCGTGCGCTGTACCAGGGTTTTTTTGGTTTTCTTTTCATGGCACACTTTATATTTACTTTCCTGTTGTCACCACAGCCGTCTTTGGGCCGAAGGGCACTGAAAGGGGACATGTACTTCTGAGGCAGCATGGCCAGGGCAGTAGGGACAGGGAGACCCCCAGGGTGAGCGTGGAGTGGAGCTGCCCCACCCCCCAGAAGTTTCCCTCTTCCTTGGATTCAGGCCTTCCCGTTGTTGAGGAAATTGGTAATTTCTCTGTGGAAACCAGGGCTCAGAGAGCTTAAGGGCCTGCCTTCGATCACACAGCCCCCGAGAGGAGGCCAAGGTAAAGGCTACCTCAGCGTGTGGCACTCAGAAAAGAGACACCTAACGTCAGAGGCCTGGGCCTCTATTGATGGTGGGCAGGAACAGTGACACCCCAAACCTTGCTCAGCAGAGCCAGGCCAGCCACCAGGCCTCTCTGCTTCATTCACAAGTGCCCCGGGTCTCCACCCTGGGGTTCTATGGGCAGCGAGCAGCAGCCCCTCCGTGGGGAGCTGTGTGCCGCGGGGGAACTTAGGGTCCCCAGGGCCTCACAGCTGCCGCCCGTGGCTTCACCTCCCCAGCTTCCCAGGGCTGCCATGGCCGTGGACGTGCCCTCGGCTGCCCTCCGGCAGATGCCCCTGCTCCCGTGGCCTCAGGAGAAAATCCAAGTTTGTCTCCTCGCGGGTCCTGCACCTGCCCGCTCCCCGGAACACTCCCACCAGGCGCCAGCTGGCCCTTCCCTGCCCGTGCTTATCCGTGTGTGGCGGTGGCACGGCCCTGTCTCCCTGCCTGGAGAGCTCCTGAGGACCCGCGCCGACAGCGTCTCTCCAACCCGCCACTGCGCCTGCCAATCGGCCTCTGGTAGAGGCTGCCCAGGCTGCTGCCTCCCGCCCGCAGGACAAGTCCGTGGGCCTGGTCCGGTGGCTGTCCCTGGAACGGTCTCGTGGGGCAGCGGTGTGGCCTGGTCCGCAGGCGGCTCCTCAAGGCCACAGGAAGTTCCGCTTCGTCTCAGTGTCTTGATGCCTACTTGAGCCTGGCCTGCGGCAGAGGGGACAGAGAGCTGGGCACAGGTCACCAGATCCGGGGAGAGACAGGGTGACATCCGGGGTTCGGGACTCCTAGGACGCCCCACGTCCACCAATAGAGGACAGCGACAGGAGGTGGGGTGTCGTGGGCGTGCTGGCGAGAGCTGGGCTCCAGGCGAGGCCAGTTGGGGGCCGTGGGGAGCTTCTCAGGGACTCGGTTCCTGGTGGAGATGGAGGTCGGGGTGAGAGGCTTATCTCTAGACTTCCTGGGGGACCGTGAAACACCGTGTGCAGAAAACACCGTCTACGTGGAGCCCAGGCCGCGGCATCTTCCACACTGCACCGCCAGCGGCCCAGCGCCCCTCCAGCGGCTCCGTCCCCCTGGGCTGTAGGGGAAGGGAGCTGGGCATGTGGCCGGCCTCGAGGACACTGTGCTGAGTGAAATTGGCCGGTGATGACACATAGCGTGTGGCTCTGCTTCGTGAGGTGCTGGAGGACTCAGAATCACCGTGCCAGCCAGGGGCCAGGGCAGGGACGAGCAGCTAATACCAGAGGCTGAGAAAGTTCTAGTAAGGGGATGGTGGGCTTGGTTGGCCCACACTGGGAATGTACCCAACACCACTGACCTGGATGCTTAAAAAATGGTTGAGATGCGCCAGGTGCGGTGGTGCGCACCTGTAAGCCCAGCAGCTTGGGAGGCTGAGGCAGGAGGATCACGAGTTCAAAGCCAGCCTCAGCAATTTAGTGAGGCCCTAAGCAACTCAGTGAGATTCTGTCTCTAAAAAAAAACAAAAAACAAAAAACAAAAAAACAAAATACAAAATAGGGCTGGGGATGTGACTCAGTGGTCAAGTGCCCCTGAGTTCAATCCCCAGTACCCCCCCCCAATAAATAAATAAATAAATAAAATGGTTGAGATGGTAAATTTCTGTTATGTACATTTTACCACAATTAAAAACTGTGTAATGGCCATTTAGGAGTGGAAAACAAGGGATGGCCACATATAAAAGGGTGCGTGTGTCCTCTGTATAGGTGACAAGTAAAATCAAGGGGAGGGAGAAGTTTCAAGGGAGACTGCCAGCCTCTGGGTCAGTGTCCTTCACGAAGAGCCGATATTGCTTGTAACATTTTGAAAGGTCAAAACCAACAGGGAAGTTCAGCCCGCAGCCTAAATGCATGATAATGGCAATTTAAAAATTAATTACAAGGTCTCTCCTCTGACACCCGGGTGCCAGCTCGTTGGTGCAGAGCCGGGAGGGCCAGTCATGCTCAAAGGTGCCACTGCTCTCAGAAGGCCTTTCACTGTCCCTTCTATTCTCAGGAGCTGGCTAAGTGCTGCTTTGTGCCATTGTCCCAGACAACAATGGGCTTTGAAATGAAAAATGTTCCAGCCGGACACAAAGGAGACACCTTTCTGATTCTAAGCCCAGAGGGGAATAAAGGCGCCACTTAGCTGAGGGCAGGGGAAGAGCTTCCAGGAAGGGAGCCTCACCCCGTCCACAAGTCCATAATCATCTTCGAACTTCCCGAGCTGTATGGAAATATGGAGATGAGCATCAAGCTGACAGCGCACAGGCGGGGAGGAAGGCAGGATGGAGCCCCACTCCGGAGCCCTGCTAGAGCTCAGTGTGCTGTCATCTGACCAGGCTCTCCCAACCCCTCTGGGGGGTGGTACCATCCACAGGAGCAACACAGTGCTTGGGAGGCTGAAGAAGTGCACTCAAGCTCTTCAGCGGTAACAGGAAAAGCCTGGATGGGTTCAGTGCTTGCTCTGCCTGATTCCTTTATCATGGCGCCTGCCCCTTGTCTAGGGAGCCAAAGCTTGGATTGTATTCCAAGTTTATATCTAGGAGGCCTTGGGTCTTGTGAAAATGGGTATAATTTCTGAATTAGTCAGTATGGCTGGGTTTTGCTGCAGTAACAAATACGCATTTATGCTACATTCAGTGCTGGCTAACTGGGGACCCTGATTCATGTCTCCTCCTTTGGGGACCCAGGGCAGGGGGCAGTGACTTATACTGGAGAGGCTTTATACATATGTATTGAGTGGCTTGGCCACAGCTAGAGTCCAAGGGTGGAAAGCGCTGCTTTGCCGTGGTCCTGGGAGAAGGGTATCCAGGTGTATTTGGTAAGAGTTCTCCCGCCCACCTGGGAGTGTCTCTGCTTGCCTCTAGGTTGTCGTCAGGATGCAGAGTGAACTGTGGATGGCACACTTTGAAAAACATCAAGCCCTGTACAGATATAAATTACACATGTAAGACACAACCGCAAAACCCTGATGCATTATCATTGTTGCTACTGAGACTAATAATCCTTCCTGTCTCTCACATCACTCCAAGAGTCAGCTGTGGCCCTCCGTCAGCCCAAAGTCCTGGGTGGTGTCCCCTCCCTGCCAGGATAGAGGACTCAGGGCTGACCCCTCCCTGCGGCCACCCTCTTTGCTTTTGATTTCTGTGTGCCGAGGGCCATTAGATTTTTCCCTCCCTCTGCTGAAGCTTCTATCATTATCCAACCCCGAAGCCACAGAAGCGTCAGAATTTTAATAGACTTGGGCCCCAGAGCCTGCCAGCAACACATTATGATGCACAGCTACAGATGGAAAGTTCTGGGTCTTTAAGCTGCAACATGAACACTGCAATTTTGAAACTGTTCTGTGGGACCTCAGAACCCTGCTGAGGTGACAGGTGACTTGGGGAAACACGCAGCCGTGGGTGCCCACCTACTTGGTTCCGTTTTGCTGTCCCTGGGCCTGTCCCAAGGTTGTCAGAGCTTGGATACCAGGACTTCTTTAAAAAAAAAAAAAAAAAAGGAAAATTCATCCTATAAGATTGTTACAACCTCTGAAAGTCTCCAAATGTCTGTCACTGAGTTTATACTTCCCCAAGTGTCTCCCAGCCCTTTCCCCTTCCCTTGGCACCTTTTCCCCTTGCTTTCTGATATCTTCTAATATTCCTCACTGCTCTCCCAGCCCAGCTCTCTCTGACTCTCTCTCTCTCTCTCTCTCTGGCTCTGTCTCTCTCTCTCTCTGGCTCTGTCTCTCTCTCTCTCTCTCTCTCTCTGGCTCTGTCTCTCTCTCTCTCTGGCTCTGTCTCTCTCTCTCTCTGACTCTGTCTCTCTCTCTCTCTCTCTCTCTCTCTGACTCTGTCTCTCTCTCTCTCTCTCTCTGGCTCTGTCTCTCTCTCTCTGACTCTGTCTCTCTCTCTCTCTCTCTGACTCTGTCTCTCTCTCTCTCTCTCTGGCTCTGTCTCTCTCTCTCTGACTCTGTCTCTCTCTCTCTCTCTCTGGCTCTGTCTCTCTCTCTCTGACTCTGTCTCTCTCTCTCTCTCTCTGACTCTGTCTCTCTCTCTCTCTCTCTGGCTCTGTCTCTCTCTCTCTGACTCTGTCTCTCTCTCTTTCTGGCTCTGTCTCTCTCTCTCTCTGACTCTGTCTCTCTCTCTCTCTCTCTGGCTCTGTCTCTCGCTCTCCCTGGGTCTGTCTCTCTCTCTCTCTGACTCTGTCTCTCTCTCTCCCTGGCTCTGTCTCTCTCTCTCTCTCTGACTCTGTCTCTCTCTCTCTGACTCTGTCTCTCTCTCTCTGACTCTGTCTCTCTCTCTCCCTGACTCTGTCTCTCTCTCTCTCTGATTCTGTCTCTCTCTCTCTCTCTCTCTCTCTCTGGCTCTGTCTCTCTCTCTTTCTGACTCTGTCTCTCTCTCTCTCTCTCTCTGACTCTGTCTCTCTCTCTTTCTGACTCTGTCTCTCTCTCTCTCTCTCTGACTCTGTCTCTCTCTCTCTCCCTGGCTCTTGTCTCTCTCTCTCTCTGACTCTGTCTCTGTCTCTCTCTCTCTCTCTCTCTCTCTGGCTCTGTCTCTCTCTCTCTCTGGCTCTGTCTCTCTCTCTCTCTGACTCTGTCTCTCTTTCTCTCTCTCTGGCTCTGTCTCTCTCTCTTTCTGACTCTGTCTCTCTCTCTCTCTCTCTGACTCTGTCTCTCTCTCTCTCCCTGGCTCTTGTCTCTCTCTCTCTCTGACTCTGTCTCTGTCTCTCTCTCTCTCTCTCTCTCTCTGGCTCTGTCTCTCTCTCTCTCTGGCTCTGTCTCTCTCTCTCTCTGACTCTGTCTCTCTTTCTCTCTCTCTGGCTCTGTCTCTCTCTCTCTCTGACTCTGTCTCTCTCTCTCTCTCTCTGGCTCTGTCTCTCTCTCTCTGACTCTGTCTCTCTCTCTCTCTCTCTCTGACTCTGTCTCTTTCTCTCTCTCTGGCTCTGTCTCTCTCTCTCTGACTCTGTCTCTCTCTCTCTCTCTGGCTCTGTCTCTCTCTCTCTCTGACTCTGTCTCTCTCTCTCTCTCTCTGGCTCTGTCTCTCTCTCTCTCTGACTCTGTCTCTCTCTCTCCCTGGCTCTTGTCTCTCTCTCTCTCTGACTCTGTCTCTGTCTCTGTCTCTGTCTCTCTCTCTCTCTCTCTGGCTCTGTCTCTCTCTCTCTCTGGCTCTGTCTCTCTCTCTCTCTGACTCTGTCTCTCTCTCTCTCTCTGGCTCTGTCTCTCTCTCTCTCTGACTCTGTCTCTCTCTCTCTCTGACTCTGTCTCTCTCTCTGGCTCTGTCTCTCTCTGTCTCCCTGGCTCTGTCTCTCTCTCTCTCACTGGCTCTGTCTCTCTCTCTCTCTGATTCTGTCTCTCTCTCTCCCTGGCTCTGTCTCTCTCTCTCTCTGACTCTGTCTCTCTCTCTCTCTGACTCTGTCTCTCTCTCTGACTCTGTCTCTCTCTCTCTCTCTGACTCTGTCTCTCTCTCTGGCTCTGTCTCTCTCTCTCTCTCTCTGACTCTGTCTCTCTCTCTCTCTCTCTCTCTCTGGCTCTGTCTCTCTCTCTCTCTGGCTCTGTCTCTCTCTCTCTCTGGCTCTGTCTCTCTCTCTCTCTGGCTCTGTCTCTCTCTCTCTCTGGCTCTGTCTCTCTCTCTCTCTGGCTCTGTCTCTCTCTCTCTCTGGCTCTGTCTCTCTCTCTCTCTGGCTCTGTCTCTCTCTCTCTCTGGCTCTGTCTCTCTCTCTCCCTGGCTCTTGTCTCTCTCTCTCTCTGACTCTGTCTCTCTCTCTCTCTCTCTGGCTCTGTCTCTCTCTCTCCCTGGCTCTTGTCTCTCTCTCTCTCTGACTCTGTCTCTCTCTCTCTCTCTCTGGCTCTGTCTCTCTCTCTCCCTGGCTCTTGTCTCTCTCTCTCTCTGGCTCTGTCTCTCTCTCTCTCTCTCTCTCTGGCTCTGTCTCTCTCTCTCTCTGGCTCTGTCTCTCTCTCTCTCTCTCTCCCTGGCTCTGTCTCTCTCTCTCTCTGGCTCTGTCTCTCTCTCTCTCTCTCTCTCTGGCTCTGTCTCTCTCTCTCTCTGGCTCTGTCTCTCTCTCTCTCTGGCTCTGTCTCTCTCTCTCGCACACCCTTCTCAGCCTGGCTTCTTTCTGCACCTCTCCTCTGACAGGAGGTGCAGGTAATGCCATTCTAGGAACACACCTTTGGTCTCAGGCAGCCCCGAGTTCAGCTCCTGGCCCTTGTGGGCTGTGTGCTCTGGGGCCATTCCTTAACCTCTCTGAGCCCGTTTTCCTCATCATAGCATGGGAAGGCAGCTCCCCGGGACGGTTTGCAAGGGCCTGGTGTGTGACTGCTTCAGTTCCGCACTCTGCCCCCTTCTCCCGCGGGCAGCCCTGGCTCCGCCCGGTGCCCCCTCCTCTGGCTCCCCCAGTCCCCTTGCATCCCCTGCCCAGGAGCTGCTGTGACGATGGCACAGGTGACTTTGCCCCGCAGTCTCCCTCTTTGGGGCGCCAGGTACCTCTGCTCAATGCAAAGGGAGCAGGAGGATGGGCCGGAGCCCAGGTGGGTGAGGAGCTGGGGTCGGGGCGGAGCAGCGGCGGGCAGGGCCCCTCTGCTCCCACTCAACGGCCTGGAGTCCAGTCCGCGCCGTCGGCTGGGCGCTCAGGAGCGCCACTCCCCTCCCAAGTGCCCTGTCTGCTGGGCGTCGCAGTCACGTGGCCAAGTCCCCTCCCTGGGCCCCCAGCGCCCTGGGCCTGGCCGCCCTCCAGGATCCGGGCCTTCGCAGCGTCTCCGCCCGCTGTCCCTGAGCCCCGCGGGGACATCTGGATGGTCCCTGGCCACCTCACACCTCTACAGGGGGAGCTCCGACCTGCTGCCTGCTGGCCTCCCGGCCTCCCCTGAGGCTGGCAGAGGCCCCTGCCCCACCCCCTGCTTTGAGACACTTTCCGTTAACGCCACCGGGCCTGGCCCTGCCTGCGGTCCCAGGGCTGCCCAGGCCCTCCCGCTCAGTCCCCAGGACGAGGCTGAGCAGAAGCCCCAGCACCGAGAGGGGGGCTGCCGCGGCCTGCCAGCCCGGGGAGGTCCCTGGGGAGGCTCAGGCGCGGCCCCTGAAGGCAGCTGGGGCAGGCGCGCTCCTTCCTGGTGGCCCTGTTCTCCCTGGTCTGTGGAGAGGGGCTCCTTGGACCCCGAGGTGGTCTCTCCACTGTGCAGTCCCCAGAGAGCTCTCCTGTAGCTCACCTGTCCCCACAACAGGCACCCCCCATGCCCGCCTCTGCAGCCACCTTCATATCGCAGCGGGCAGGAGCAGGAGGCAGTAAAGCTAACCTCGGAACAAGTGTGAGCACAGCAGGAGACGCAGACCAGGGCCCTGCGCAGCTCTGGGCCCCCCTCCCAGCTGGGGTCCTGCCGAGGCTCGGCCTCCTGGAGTTGTTAGAGGGCCTCCTTTCTGCCCGCCAGCAGGTCAGGAGTGCACATGGAGCCAGACGTGTGCATTAGGGGCTCCAGTGTTTGTGGGGAGCGAGACACAGGTCCCCAAGGTGAAAGTCACCCTGAAACCCTGGCCAAGGTCGATGGCTGCCGCAGCGCGGAGCTGAGTGGACAGCATTGCAAGGAGGCCGGGGCTCATCGGACCCCCCCACGCAGCAATTTGGAGAGAGCTTATTTATAAGAATGCAGTCCATCTCTAGGTCGTGGGGAAGCAGCCACCGTGAAATGTAATATAAAACCAGCTGTATTTTTGGAAACTGTAACGTGTCATGGAGTGATGCTGCACTGAGAGAAGTTTCTAGAAGCCAACGAGGAATCAAGAAGGAAAATCTAAGAGACCAGGTCAGAACTGCCGAAGCCACCTCCAGTGGACAGGAGTTGTCTCAGTGTCCCTTCCCTTCTGTCTCAACAGATGTCCCCTAGGCTTCTGCAGTGTCCCAGCATTGCACTAGGTCCTTCGGACCCTGGCCTCAGGGACTTCCCCTCTTCAAAAGAAAGCAAGAGGCTAGAACAGGGATGGGTTCTGCCTATCTCTCTGACCCCCTTCTGTGCGATATTCCCTGCACACAGGGTGCCACGTCTAACCGGCCTTCTTAGCTTGCCCCTGCCTCAGGGCCTTTGTACGTGCTACCCTTTAGGCCCAGGATGATATTTCCTTATATCTTTTCATGACTGTCTCCATCCCAGCATAGATCTTGGCTCAGCCACCTCTGTAGAGGGGTCTCCTTTGATTAGTCGAACTCACTATCCTGCTTCTATCTGTTCTCTCTTATTTCCTTCTAACCCTTTCTACTGTTGGAAGTTCCTATTTGGTTGTTTGCTGTCTGTGCTCCAGTAACTGGAATGGAAGGTTCTGGGAACAGAGATCTTGCCCATCTTGTTCTCCCCTAGAGTCGCCTGGAGTTGAGCCTGGCACAGAGTCGGTGCTCAGTAAATGTTTACTGAAGAATAAAGTTCTGCACACATCGACCGAGCAGCTGCTGTGAGCCACGATCACAGGATCGGCAGCCGATTGACAGAGCGCTGTGCTGCAGGCGGCCTCTCATTTAATCTTTTTGGGGAGCTGGGGATCAAGCTCAGCACCTTGAGCACGCCAAGCATTCACTCTGCCCCTGAGCTACATTCCCAGCCCACCACGTGATCTTTAAATGAGAGACATTAAGAGGGGACTGCATTCTTTTCCATTTTGTTACAGACAAAGCGGACACCAGAAATGAAGATATCTGTGGTAGCTGACCGGATTATCATTGCCAATTATTGGCTGTCTTGACTTGAAGGAGTCCCTGGGACCCTGCTCCAGTGACAGCTGGCTCAGCCATGTGGTTCCCTTTGATCATGGAAATAGGATGGAAGCAACCACTGCCAGTTTTGAGAGTCCCGTGGTGCTGGGTGACGCTCAGCGGGGACAGCTCGTGCCTGCACGGCCCTGGTGCAGTTCCCAGCACTGGCCAGCCCCTCCCTTCAGCCGCATCCCTTTTCCCTCCAGGTCCCTGCCTCTGGCCTGTGCCTCCCCCAGCAGAGGCAGCTGGGAAAATCGTTCTCTTTCCCACCTCGGCTTCCCTACCTGCAGGAGTGGGGGTAATGGCAGATCCAGGACTGTCTCTAGGACTGAGTTGACCTGGCCAAGTGGGGCTGCCGGCTCCTCTGTGGGAGTCTGATGCGGATGGACACTTGCAAGCTGGTGCCGAGACAAACTCTGGCTGAGGAACAACCTCTCCGATTTGGGCTTCCGATCCCCTCCCGGGGGGCTTGAGCAGCTGTGGAATTGCTCATAAAGCCAGGGTTTCAGAGCCACAAAATTGGGGTGGCGGGTACCCCACGAGGGGCAGCCCTTGCACAAGTGTCATTTTGAAGCAGGCTGCAGCCTCACTGCATGGAGACAGGGACACAGGAGCAGGCAGACAGAGGCCCGCCCGCCCACCCGCCCGCCCGGGAGAGCTGTCTGCTGTCGATGCCGCCCCTCAGGGCACGGGCTCCTGGGAACAGGGCAATTGATTTCTGTGTGGCAGACAAAAAGTCCTGCGCGACATGGGGCCTGGAGAGGCACTGTGCCGGGCGATCATTCCAGGCGTGGCATTCGGTCTGTGTCCTTTTCAAAGAAGGCAGCGCATCGGTTGGCTTGGTTCTCCTCGGTGGATCCTGAAAACCCAGACGCTGAAAAGTCTTCCTCTGGTCCATGAGCTGAAGCCCACAGACCTGGTGCAGAACAGCCCACACAACAAGGCCAGGCCACCCTGCAGCTCCCAGGACAATGCAAGATGTGTGGGAAACGTGGAGTGGGAGAAGGGACTAATGTTTCCTGAGCATCTACTATGTGCAAGGCCCCTGTGGCTTTATCTCCTTTGTTCTCACAGTAACTAAGCAAGGAGATGGGGAAGGAGCCGAGTAGCAGGCCCAGGGCTGCAGAGGCAGGAAAGGGCAGAGGGGGATTGAACGCACACTTGACACCAAGAACCGTGTTTCCCATCCTGCCTCATCCCACAGCCTCTGCACAGTGAGGAGGACAGGGGGCGGTTGTCTCTGGGCCAGGCTGCGTCCCCTTGGCATCAGGACTGGATGGAGCCTCAAGGGCTGGGAAGGGCTTGCTTTTATGGGACGCTGCTTTATCGCTCACCCGTGGTAGAGGAGAGGGGACAGGGGAGGGAGGTGGGGACAGGGGCGCTGTCGAGGTGGAGCCGCACTCGGGAGCCTCCCGCTCCGCTGTTTTGCTCCGGGAAGTTCCTGTTATCCGTGGGAAGCCTTAGGTGGAGAGGATTCATATCTGCCTTATCTTCTGAGAGAGACCACTTTCACGCCAGTGTCATTGCAGTACATTTCAGGGTCACCCGATCTTGTCAGCCTTCGCTAATCTCATGGAGCCTAACATGCAAATTACACTTGGTCGTGTACACACAGAAAGCCGCGTGTCACCAGCGCTTGGCAGGACCCCCACTTCAGGCACCCACTGGGGGGTCTTGCAGTGTAAGCCCTGTGCCCACCAAAAGAGATGTGGAGTCCTGATCCCAGGTACCTTAGAAGGGGACCTTATTTGGAAATAGGGTCTTTAGGGAGGTAATAAAATGAAAGCGAAGTCATGAGGCTGCGTCGTGGGGCGGCGTGACGGGGGTTCTTATAAAGGGAGATTGGAGACCGACTGCCCTGCCCAGAGGAGGGGGAGAGGAGGACACAGAGAGGGGGTGCTGTGTTACCGCGGCTCCAGGATCTACAACAGTGACCTGGTGCTGGCCTCAGTTTCCCCTCAACGAAACCACAGCCCACGGCAACAGCACAGCCTCTGCGGGAGGGCTTCAGTGACGTGTCTGCTGACAGCAGTGTCCCCCTGTGCGCTCGCGGAGGAGCTGTGGGAAAGCCACTGTCACCTCATTGGGTTTCCAGAGCTGCTGTGTTGCCCAAGGGACAGATCAACACTCCACGTAGACAAGAGAGACGGGAGCACAGTGCGGGGGTGGCTCAGGCCGCCTGAAAGACAGAACCGCGGAGGAAGAGGACGCTCATCCCGCCCTCTCCCACCCCCGGGATTACTTAAGATTTCTTCAAAATTTGCAATTTTAATTAACAGATCATCTATTATATTTAAGCTTCTGGGTTTATCTTTCCCGCAGTCATGGTCATGTGCTAAGAAACTGGTGGATACTGCTGTGTTCTAATGTTAACAGCAGAATTGTACCGAACTGCAGCAGATCAGTCATTGAAATTCACCCTCTTAATGACTGTCATTTAGGTGTCTAGACAAAATTGCTGATAACCACCCTCCCTCTTCAGCTCCTCTGAAGACTGTGAGGTGCTCTGGTTTGTGCAATAGTTTCCAGTAACTTTGACTTTTTTAGAGGAAGAAGCAGAGATTAATGAGCCACATGAAAACACTAATTTGCATATATTAAAGATGATAAAAAATGTTAATGGTTTAAACAAAGCTAACCTACAAGATTAAGAATATCGAAGGCAATTTTAAGGGTGGAGACCTCTGTATTAGTTTTTGGCAGTTGATTGGAACCCAGATGTTTCCCTGTGCTTTAGGAGAGGGGCTGGAGGCCATGGAACTAATGGGAGAGGATACCTCATATGGACTGAATGTCTGCTTCCTTCCCCACCCCTGCGCCCAAATTCAGGTTGAAATCCTAACACCCACTGTGATGGCTGTAGGAGGTGGAGCTTTTGGGAAATGTATTAGTCAGCTTTGCATAACTATAACAAAATACCTGAGGTAACTAACTTATAGAGAAGAAAGGTTTATTTTGGCTCACAATTCTGGAGGTTCCAGTCCAAGATTGAGAGTTTCCATTACTTTGGCCTTTGGCAAGGGCCGCGGGACATGGTGGGAGTGTGTAGCAGAGTGAAGGGCTCACCTCATGAACCAGGAGGCAGGAGACAGACAGGAAGAGAAAGAGACCAAGTTCCCACAATCCCCTCTGCAGACACATGCCTGCAACCTGAGGACCTCCCACTAGGCCCACCTTACATAAGGTCCACTGCTTCCTTATAGCACCATCCTGGGCACCAAGCCTCTAACACAGGGCCTTTGGGGTGGACACCACTCATACTCAAACCATACTTATGCATACAGCCAGAGAGGCCAGGTACTGGGAGCGGAGCCCCCACAACAGGATTAGTCCCATTACGAGAAAGGACCCAGGAGAGCGCTCTTGCCCCTGTCCTCCCATCACAAGCGTCAAATGGCTGCTCCCTTAAGAACATCAAATGTACTTAGTTAAAGTTTTATGTGACACGGAGCCTTCAGACACAAGGCCCACAGGCCCAGGGAGATGATGCTTGGAGAGTTGTGTGGAAATGAGCCCGAACAGACCTCGATGATGGGAGCTGACGCTCAGGGGGTGGCGTGGGCAGCGGGGCCTGTCTGTCCGGCTCTTCTTGGCCTTGCCAGGCAGCCTCCAAGTCCCCATCAGGCCAAAGTGCCAGACTTTGGGCTGTGCTTTCCCGAGCCCCAACATCTCCTCTGAGCCACGGGAGGAGACAGCAGGAAGTGTCCCAGGACTGCGAGGAGAAGTTCCCACTGTGCGCCGCCCGGTCTGTGGTGCGTTGTTCCCACAGTGGGAGTGGACCAAGGCTTGAGGTGGCCCAGCTTGCTCCTTAGAGCCGGTGACTCTGAGTCAGCCCCAACTCCTCCTCGGCCCACTCTCCAGTGAGCTATGGGACTAAACTGAGTGTGCTCAAGTTCTCTGCCAACTGTAAAGTGCTCCCCAAGTGCCAGGAGGCCCAGGCCCAGGGGACAGGGCAGATTGAACAGGGGAGGCCTGCGGGGATGAAGGACCTGTGTCTTCTGAAAAGAATTCCCAAAGGAACTCTCCGGGCCTCAGGTGAGGCTTGCAGAGTGAAGGGCTCACCCCACGAACCAGGAGGCACGAGAGAGTTTCCCAGCCGACCCCTGCCTCCATGGCAGGTCAGCCAGCCTTTGGCCCTTTGACCCTAAGCGGCACACCTCGACACCTCGTGGGGACCTGGGCTTGTTAAGGCAGTTACTGCAGCCTCCCCTTCAATAGAGTGGGGACAGTGTAGAGGCCCAGGTGGCAGAGCCGCTCAGCAGGGTCCCAACAGACAAGGCACGCCCAGGGGACACCTGCCCTGCCCTGGGGAAGCCCGTTCCCCTGGGGCACTTGGGTAGATCCTGATGGACACCTGTCTCTGGAAGGTCCCTTCCCTCCTGGACTGTGAATGCAGGAGACTTCTGGCTTCGTGCTTCCTGACAGCCAGGCAGCCCCCCCATACACACCAGATGAGGAAGGGCACCTGCCCGGCCGCTCACGGCCCTGAGGCCCCAACTCCACCTCCTGCCTGCTGTCTGGACCAGCCTCCCACCTGCTCGCTGCTAGCCTCAGTCGGCTTCTCAGTGATGGCCCAGGTGGTGGCCCATCGGGGCCCTGACTTGCCACTCTGACCTTGAGATGCCCTTGGATCATGTCCTCTGGAGGCAGCCGCCAGCCCGGCCTCTTGCTGGGGGCGTGGTTTCTTCCCTGTTGTAGTCCTTCCTCTCTTGGGTGTGGGCTTCTAGGGCTGCGTCCCCTGGTGTCACTGTTCCTAGCTAGTCGCCTTTCCGTTTTGCTCCAGGAAGGTGGTGGAGGGGTACAGGTGGTCCTTGGGGTCAGCACTCCTGGGACTCCCCTAACCAATGGGTGTGGCAGGAAAGCAAATGTCCCACTGTCAGTTTCTCAAACAAAGTGACCCCCAGGGGATGCTACTAACCTGCCCCACCCCCTTTAAAAATAAGCATGAACTTGTGTTTCTCCTTCAAGGAACTGAGGGGAGGACTGATTTCTCCTTGAGTCTGTTGGCCACTTCTGAGTGGCTGTTTCAAGAGAATGTCATGCACCCCAGAGGCAGGGCCACGGTAGTGACCAGACTTCCCACCTCTATGGTGAAGCTGTGGAAAGAGCTCTGTGCACAGCCACACAACACCTCTGAGGTTTAATTAGGTGGAAAAGAAATTGGAACAGTCTCTTTATCTCCAAGCCATCTTTTTAAAATTTTTTTTTATAGTTGTAGATGGACAGCATGCCTTTATTTATTTATTTATTTTTACATGGTGCTGAGGATCAAACCCAATACCTCACATAAGCTAGGCAAGCCACACCCCCAGCCCCTCCAAACCGTCTCTTAAAGTGCTCTATCCCTGTTCCAGCCTCTGCAAATTTGGGTCTAGACATGAAAGGGCAGGGAAGGGCTGGGGTGTGTGCTTGGGCAGCTTCTCAGGAACTCGGGATGACAAGGGAGCATGCTGAAGAGCTGGGTGGCAGCTGCAGCCCCTAGGAGTGGGGTAGGGGGAAGCAGCCTGGGAGCAGGAGGTCTGGAAGGGGCATGTGGGAGGCAACAATCCTGCTGCTCCTGGCAGAGGCCCCCCTTCTCCCTGCCTGTTCCACCCAAGGCCAGTCCCCCAACTGTGAGGCCAGCCGGGGCTGGAGGCCCGTCCACCATGCCTGTGGGATCCCGTCAAGTTCCTACTCTTTTCGGTCCATTTGCTCACATGGGGCAGATATGAAGTCCTGGTAGGTTGCTGAGAGGGTCTGAAAGGGCTGGAGCGCCACTAGCTTTGTGAAGTGTCAACTTATTATTAAGCCAGATGCCAGGGCGCCCCGGGCTCACTGTGCTCTCCGTCCCCATCATCCCTAGTGCGCCCTGGAGTCTAGAGCTGCTCTGCACTTCCCTCAAACCTCTCAGCTCCTTCCCACCTCTCCCTCTCCGTCCCTGGGGCCTCCTCTGACTTTTGGCTGCCACCAAGGCCTTTCTGCTGGCAAGGGGCCATGTGCACAGGAGGGACCAGAAAAGACCCAAGGTAGGGACAGGCTAAGTCAGGGTGATGAAAAGCTAGGTGGATGGGAGACTAGGGA
The DNA here is from genome assembly GCF_052094955.1 of Ictidomys tridecemlineatus. Lineage (NCBI taxonomy): Eukaryota > Metazoa > Chordata > Mammalia > Rodentia > Sciuridae > Ictidomys > Ictidomys tridecemlineatus. The sequence goes on along the minus strand of NC_135482.1, from coordinate 7,981,515 downwards.
AAGGAAGGGGCACAGAGGGGACAGTGCAGGCCAGCAGGGCTCAGGCACCAGCCAGGGGGAGGAGGAAACCCCCAGGGACCCGCAGCAATTCACAGTGCATTGCTCTGCAGATGCAGGTACTGCTTCCTGACATTCCCATAATAACAATAATCTTGTTAATGAGGACCTTGACAATGACACATGCTCTATGGAGTGGTAGCTACTGTGCACACCTTGTGAGGAGCTGGTAGCCACTGTGTGGAACGCAGGTTTCTTGCCCACACCTGCCACACACTGTTCAAGCCTCTTCGGCCGGTGGAAGAGCGATTCTTATGGCACAGGGGCCTCGGCCATCTCTCACTCTGCTGGGGCTAAGCTGATGGCCTCTGACTTTGAATTTGACTTGCTCCTCAGCAGCTGGGTGACCTAAGGCATGCTGCTTAGATTCTCTGTGCTTCGGTTTCCTCATTCATAAAGGACCCTGGGTTCTTTTGAACCCCAAGTCTGAGCCTGGAGTTCTGGTCAAAGCCTCCTGTGTGCCCCCTGTCTTCACAGCCAGCCCCCAGCCCTTGGCCCCTCCATCATCCTCTCCTGTGGTGCCGTGCAGTCCCCTCCCACTCGCACACACCTCGCTGTGGCCAGGGCCTTGTGCTGGCTGTGCATGCCCCCAGGAAGGCACATCCCGGTGCTCCTGATGGCAAACTCCTTACCTCCTTCCAGGCTGGGCCCAAATGTCACCAAACCAAAACCTGCTCTGGTGTCCTAGGAAGAGGCGACTCCCTGTGTGTCCCTGGTGCTGAGGTCTCCACACTGCCTAGTTCATCCATTTGCTGCACCAACCACAGGGTGTTTCTGTCCTTCCCATAGAACACAAGCTGCATGTGGGCAGGGGCTTTCTACAGACCTAACTGCTTTGCTCACAGATGAATCTTCAACACCTGCCATGGAGGCCGCTCGTAGTGGGTGCTCCGAGCACATTAGCTGCAAATGCTTTTAATGCAAGGCAGCCTCCTGTGAAGCTCCGAGGCGGCCCACGGACACCATCTCTCTGGTGTCAACGAGAGACCTGCAAGCTGCAGAGGGTGACAGATGTGCCACCCTCAGTCCTCTCCAGTCCTGCAGGCCTCCATCTGGAGTGCCCCTCCTGTGTCTCTCATTTTGAAGGTGTCAGTTTTTCCAGTGACTGATGGCTTAGGCTCCTAGCTGTTGGGCATCTTCTGCTACAGTCAGAATCCTTTCCAAATCCCAAACCTGCCACCTGGGGATGCGTCCTGCCACGCTCAGGAGCACAACAGTCTTTATGAATGGTGACCCTGACCCCAAACTTCAGAACCCAAAAGACTTTTCATATGTTGGTACCTCTGTGCCAGGGTTGACTGGTGGGTCATTAATGCCAGTGTGGCTGATTTAATCAGTGACAATGAAAAATGAAAGATGCTTCCTTATGCACAGACATGCTGAGCTTTAAAACATTTTGCTAATCCTCACTTTTACCACTTTTGTGAGGTGTTAATAGGTTTTCAGATAAATAAATGGACCATTTGATACAAAAGTTTAAGAAAATGTAGTTTTATTAGATTTCTTTGTAATTGTTTGAGAACTTGAAATGAACCCACTAAAAGATTGGAACAAAAAGTGTATGGGCACAACCTAACAATTGAGCCTCACCAGGTGGCAACTGCCTTACACACAACACAACAATGCTGGTCATCTTTGCCCTCTGTGGCCGAGGTTCTGGGGTACCGCTTCCTCCATGCCACAAGGGTCTGTGTCATGAGGAATGTCTCAGTACAGAGACAAGTTCTCAACTGCAGCATAACCCAACATAAAGGTTGTGATATTTTATAATGGAATTCTACTGTTTGAATAGCTGCAAAAGCCTGAAGCCATATTTCTGCAATAATTATCATATTTTGAGAACTTTCTGCACCATCGGTGAGAAAACAGAATTCAAAATTACCAAACAAAATCATCTTGAAAACCTAGTTTCTTCTGAGCCAATTTACTCTTCTCTAAGCCTGCCTGCTGATAAAAGGTGACACATATACTCTGGCATAACATAAAATCCTTGGCCTCCGCAAATTACTCACTGTTGCAAGGAACAAAGATCTCTCAATTCCACATCTCTAAGCCCTTCCATCACATCTCAGAACCCACTCGATCAAAAATAAAGGAAACCTGGAACCAGAATACTGAATACATTACTGACGCACCATGCTCAGCGCAGCCCTCCCCTTCTCTTTAGGATAAGAGCACACAAAAGAAGGGTCTCCTTGCCCACTCTAGGGCAAGCCAGTCACCACCAACCCTTCTGTGGAGAGAGGAGTTGCCAAGGTCACCACAGATCCTTTTAATGGTCTATTTTTATTTTATTTTATTTTATTTTTGTGGTGCTGAGGATCGAACCCAGGGTCTCACTTGTGCTAGGCGAGCATGGTCTATTTTTATCATTTTGTGAATGGATTTTTGGAAACCCTTCCTCTCCTGATTCCTATGACATAATTTTCATACGAGCCATTTACTTGTCACACAGTCTTTCTTTTATGGAGTTTGTAAAGCTGCCCAGTCACTACCCAGAGTCACTGCATAAAGCCTGAAGCTACGGTGCCCCACTCCCGACCCTGGGCTCATGCCCCCCTGTTCTCGTGCTCCCCCTTTGGACATGCTGTCTTCTCCACCTAGGAAGTTCTCCTTGTGCCTTGACTCCAGCTCCCACTTGTCCTTCAGAATTCTGTGTGGACTTCCCTGGCGTCTAGTCAGAACTGGATGTGGCTCTTTACTGACCCTGCCCATCATCCTGTGCTTCCCCAAATCCACAGGTGCCATGCAACACACTAAAATGACTCACCCATCCATCTGTATCGCCCTTGACCTGTAACCCTGAAGACAGGTAGCACATTGTTTCGTTGCTACTGGGTCCTGGGTGTCTAAAAATTGCCTGCTCATGGCAGGCACTTAATGAATATTTAAAGAATGAACACATGAATAATTTGACAGTAAGTAAACTGTAAAATATTTTTATAACTGTCCTATAATAGGATCCTCAAGTTCAAAGGAAAATACTTAAGAGAATAACAGCTAATGAAGTATTTTAAATATGAAATAATTATAAAGTCAATCAGAATATACCCACTCTCAATTTAAGCCAAGTTTGTTCTACTTGTTTAATAGAGTTGGCTAAACAGAAACTCAAATAAGTGCTTGTTAATTATACTAATTAACAAATGACTGTATTAAAACATGAGCTATGTAAAACCAAGTGAAAACGTGAAGTGACTACGTGCGTGCAGTAAGCACCTTATCAGTAGGCAGTTTCTCAAAGGCCTGTGTCTGCTGCCCCAGTTATTTGTGGGGTTTCTGTGAGTGTTCAAGAGCCCCAGTGCAGCACCTCCGGGGCAGGTGGGGAGGGAGGAGGGGGGATCCTCTTTCTGGCTGTCTTCATAGTCCCTGCTCTCAGCAATGTACAACTGAAGTCCTAGAGTCAGCAAAGGAAGGGGAGAGCACACCCCACTACCACGTGAGGATCTACTGGGGGAGCTCAGGTGTGTGAAGAGAGCTAGCAGAAGAGGTCTTTGGGTGTCACCCCTACTTCACTCTCTATTTTAACTCAGGAAGAAGTTGATTTGCCCAACCTGTTACCAGTGCACTTATTTCAATAACCCTAGAATTTATATTTCAGCTCAAAGGCTATTTCCTTAGATAAACTTCTCCAAATTTCCTTATCTTAACATCCTCCACAGAACTATTACACTTTTACATTTTGGCGGATAATTTGATTCATCTGTTGAATTTCTCCAAAACTCTAGAACTCAAGCTCTGATGACAGGCACTATATCTAGTTTTGTGCCCACCACGCTCTCAGGGCCTGGTGGTATGTACTCAAAAAGACAGAGACCTGCTAGGTCAATGAGCACAATTAGACTCAACAAATGCCTTTCCCCTAAAGGCATTTGTTGAGTCTAATAAATTCAAACTTCCTTTTGGGTGACTTTGAAAGACAACAGGAACAGAAGTCACCTCACACAGGTGTGAAGATGTTCAACATAAATACTCCTTACAATACAGTGATATCAATGGCTATCCAGTAAGAATAAATGGAAATGAACACCTGATGAGAAATTTAAGTCTCGTAATGCCAGGGATTAACCTGGGCATTCTGGAGAACTTCAAGCCATGATCTTGATTTACCTAACCATTATGGTGGTACACCAGGCACTTGGCAGAAGCAAAAACCAGGTTCTTGTGTTATTCGTACAACTAATTTTTCAAGTATCTTGACAAACACATAGTTAAAAATAAGCAGACTCACAAGGAAACATCACACCATAAGCATAAACTAGCAGAAACAACAGATAACAAATACAGAACCACAAAAACTTAAGGTGTTAGTTCCAAGAGTATGATGTGCCTGAAAATTAGGAAATAAACTTCTACATTTCTTCCCCCACCCCCAGGGGGTGGCCCTACAGTATTTATTTTATTAACTATCAGAACAAAAAGAACTAGCAATAAGGTCATGTTCAGGTTAACTGGAGAGGAGGCCTAAGACTGGGAATGTAGGTGATTCGTCCTGGGGGGAAGCAGCACTACCAGCTGTGGGCAGAGGTGGGTGCCCATGTGTGGGAAATGCTGGCCTAGGTGACCTTGATGGAGCCTTCTGCTCTGTGACTTTAAGGCACAAAGGTCCTATTCATAGGCTGTTCTACATTTCTTTATGATAGGAATTAGAATATATTTTGAGCCAAAGGACAATGAAAATATTATATATCAGAACTTATTATAAAATGGTGCAATCACTTGGAAAAATATTTTGGCAGTTCTTCAAAAAGTTAAACTTATAAAAGAGTAAACCATTCTGACCCCAGATTCCACTCTCTAGGTATATATTTAAGAGAAGTGAAATACACAAATTTTCATGAAGCATTATTTGTAACAGCAAAAAATTATAAAGAACCCAAATGTCCATCAGCTTATGAATGAATAAGCAAAGTGTGGAGATTTGTACAATAGATATTATTCATCCATAAAAAAGAATGAAGTTTCCAAATGTGCTACAACATGAATAAACCTCAAAATATTGTCAATTGAAATAATTCAGACACAAAAATCCACATTGTACAATTTCATTTATATAAAAAATCCAAAGCAGGTAAATCCATGACAAGAGACAGTAATGTTTACAGCTTCCAAAGGCTTGGGGGAAGGAGGAGGGCAGAGAGGCTGCCTACGGGTATGGGATATCTTTTTTTTTTTTGTACCAGGGATTAAATCCAGGGGCACTCAACCCCTCAGCCACATCCCCAGCCCTTTTTAATATTTTTTTAGAGACAGGATCTCACTAAGTTGCTGAGGCTGGTTTTGAACTCGCCATCCTCCTGCCTCAGCCTCTTGAGCTGCTGGGATTACAGGTGTGTGCCACCATGTCCTGCTGGAGTATTTGTATGGTGATGAAAATGTTCTGAAATTAGGTAGTAGTGATGGCTGCTTAATGTTATATATTAAAAACCACCAAATTGTATAACTGAAAGGGTAGATTTCATATTATGGGAATTTTATTTCAATTTTTAAAATTTTGTGGGATACAGCTATGTAAAAGAAAATGTATAGGTTTAAATGAATAAACCATTCTTACTAGTTTGCTAGCAGAGTACCCCCAAGTTAATCTGTTATTCTTACGAGTAAGGATTCTATACTAATTTTCTTACTATACTCACTCGTAAAGATATGCTTGAACATACCTGCAAGAAATTCTGACCTATGAAAAATATAGCAAATTTTGAAAGAACCATGTAGAATTCTAGAAATGAACAATAAAATAAATGAATTAAAAACCAGATGGGATGATTTTACACAGCTGAAGGGAGAATTGTTTAACTGCAAGGTAGGTTGGAAAACAATTACCCTTATTCATGTGATTCGTTGAAGTATTTGGTGATGAAATGTCACAATGTTTGAAACTTACTTTCAAATGGCTTGGCAAAATATGTCGGTACTCAAGTATATACGGAGCCCTACATACAGTATGTTTATAGACATAAACTTGTTTAGCAAGAGAGGAGCTAAAACAAACATGGGAAAACAATTTGTGAACCTAGGGAAAGGGCATATGGAGTTCAGTGTCCAACGTACTATCTTGGCTTCCAAATGCTGCATACTGTTCTGCCCCTATCTTAGTGGTGTGTTCCTCAGACTCCTTCACTGATTCTTAACTTCTTCTTGATCTCTTATGCTACCATGGCCCAGGGCTCAGGCCTTCAACTAACTCCCAGCTTCCACTGTAGACCTCTTTCAAACCCAACTTTCACATCTAAGTTCTTAACTAATACCTCCAGTTGGTTATCTAAAAGACACTGAAATTAACAAATTCCAAGGGGAAAAATCAAAATTTTCTTCACCCATAGCCTTCTTTAGCTCAGTCAATGGCAGTGTCATCTTGAATTTTAGTTGCTCAATCCAATCACCTTGACTTCATCCTTGACTCTTCCCTTGAATCCCAGAGCTAATCCTGCTCACCTTCACAATGCCCTCCCCATTTTTGAGGTAGAAGCTCCTCTCTGGATACTCGAAATATTTAAGTGGATTACCTGCCTCACTCCCTGTTCCTGCCAAAGCCAGTGATCATTTAGAATCTATATTGTAACATGTAATTTTCTACCCTAAACCCACTATAATTTTTTTTAAGGTACCAGGGATTGAACTCAGGGGCACTCGGCCACTGAGCCATATCTCTAGCCCTATTTTGTATTTTATTTAGAGACAGGGGTTCACTGAGTTGATTAATGCCTCACTTTTGCTGAGGCTGGCTTTTAACTCATGATCCTCCTGCCTCAGCCGCCTGACCACTGGGATTATAGGCATGTGCCATTGCCCCTGGCTATAATTTTTATTTCACAGAACAAAAGCCAAAATCTCTAGCAGTTGTCTTCAAGAATCTCTATCATCTGGTACCATACCCTGCTCTTTGCTTTATGACCTCAAATCTCCTACTTCTGTCCCCCTTGTTCATTTTACTCCAGACACTCTGGGATCCTTGCCACTCCTTAGACAGACCAAACATCCTCCTATCATCTTGGGGTCTTTGCACTGACAGTTCCCTCTATACCTAACCTAATTTGCATGATGAAAACCAGTTTCTGGGTGACTGGGAGAAGGACCCAGGCATCAGTATATTTTTAAAATATTCCAAGTTTCTTCAAAGGTCAGGAATTATTTTAGCCTTAAATTGGTAATTGCACTATTCTCTCAAACAAATATGAGACAAAATCAAAGTTTCTTTGGTGATTCTAATGTACAGCAGGGTTGGGAATCACTAGTCTAGAATCCCCAAACTAGGTCATTTTGTCCATAAATAATTGAGACGTTTCTATTTGAAAGACTGTCTTAATGAATTAAAAAGATATACATAAGGTGAAAAAAATTTATTTTCTGAAATAGAAGAAAAAAGTATGTGCTTGAATTCACTTTGAAATGTATATTAACAACAAAGCACCTGTCCCACATCCTACTTTTTTCAACTTAGCTCTCAACACTGACATCTGAGAGAAGAAAAGGGAGATTTCTGGCCTTTGGTTTATAGGACTTGAAACTTGCAAGAGAACATGTGAGAGGTGCGCTCCAATACAGTCCTCCCAGGTCCTGGTAGAGGCATGTGAATAGTGGAACTTCACACAGCTGGGAAGTGAGAGGCTTCTTACTGCTCACTTATCCAAGAGCTTTCAAGTAGTTATTTGCAGTTTGAAGTCTTGCCAAAACTTTCACTAATGCTTCCCCAATTTTGAGATAAAGAATGAAATTCTCTTCAGTTTCAAATGAATTAGTATCTAAATCTGAAATTAACAAAGTGACTTCTTTCTCTTAAAAAATAAACCACCCAAATGAATTTACTGGTTTGTTAATAAACCCAGCAAGGAGAAATTAAACCATTACTTTTTGCCCATGGTTATGGGAATCTAGAAAATGCTAATGTAAGTCTTTGAGACGTGGAACCACCGAATTCTATCAAAATGTCAGCTGAGATGATTAGATTTGATCTGAACTTCCCTCAGAAGACTGGGGGTCCTGCAAAGATTTGTTGGTTTGCAGACTACTCCCACTCATGCTGATGAGATGGCTGCTGATGACATTGAGTTCTTGTATCACCGTGCTCAGATCTTCATGTAGTCTAACTACTGCACTTTTTACATCCCCTAGGAGAACTTTAATGGAACTCTTTGCTTCGGGTTCCCTAGGCAAGCCTTTGGTTGGTTGAAAACTAGAACAGGGGACAGAGCAGGAGTGGTCTACATTTTGGGCAGAGAACTCTATCCAATTACTCCTGGAAATATGACTTATCTTCTTAGCAGAATCAGAGTTATCTGGAAGCATTTCTAGTAGATTGAAGATGTCATTTTCCTCTTCATCAGAAAACAATGGACCACTGGGAGCAAAATGTTGTTGAGCCTTGGCTGTCTTATCTTTATGTTGAAGGGAGACAGAACGTGACTGCTGGTGGGACAAAGTCCACAAGGAAGATCCAGGCAAGGTCGGGGGGAAGTGATGAACTGTCTTCTCTGGAGAGTTCAAATCAGGAGATGACACGGATAAAGTAGAAAAGGAAGATGTTCCCTCAGAGGTAGTTGGAACTAAAATGTATAAATGAGAAAGATATGTAATAAACAAATGGGAGTAATAGCTAGAATAATTCTATAATGTAAAAGCCTACTAAGAAAATCTCAATATTAACTACTTAGAATTTTAAAGGTTAAATATTTATAATAAGCCTTAAAAAATCCAAAGCAGGAAATTGAGAAAATATACAATGTACATATGTATGTGTATATACATATAAATAATATATGCACACACACATATATTTATACACAGTATTGTTGAGACACATGGTATTGGTGAGAAGGCTACAATAATACCATGGAGGGGATGGGGTTGTGGTCAGCAGTAGAGCGCTCAGCTACCATGTGCAAAGCCCTGGGTTTGATTCTCAGCACCATATAAAAATGAATAAATAAAACAAAGGTATTGTATCTAACTACAACTGAAATAAATAAATAAATAAATAAATAAATAAATAAATAAATAATACCATGGAAATAAACACCAAATAGAATTATCAACATTCATCTTGACTCCCAAATCCTGCCCAACATATTTTTATACTATTATAAACTTCACCAGAGAAAGAAAAGTATTAAACCCTTCTTACTGACAGCATTTTAAGCTGGTATTTAAAGTAGAAACTCTGCGAAGGCTGGAACTTAGTCCTTCATCTTTTCTTCCCCTGAAGAGATTATGATGATAAAATGAACTACCAACTACTGCTAGGCTACAAAATTTAGAGAAATTAATCTTTTTCTTTTATGGTCAAATACAGTCAAGACTGGAGTCCAACTTATCTGACATCCTGATTACTTTCACACACAGCTATGATAATTTTCTTCACCAGGAAACTATAAGTAACATAAAAAGTATTCTCAACCTGTTTTCTGTAAAATTAAAGATTCTAGAAAAAGATGACTTCCTTTCGTGCAAAATCATGTTAAATACTTTCTCTCACACTTCATTACAAATCATTATTTCTCAAACCGTTCTGAGATACAGTGTGTTCCTGAAGATGTTAGGCATTTTGTGAAAATTGGGCTTCCTAGTGCATCAGGAATGGGAAATTGTACCTGTGCCTCCCATTAGGAGATTAGCAATGTCCATCAGCACGTTTAAAATTCTGAGAACTCTCTGGTATCTTATTCAAGTGTTTTCTAAACATTCCTAAACACAGAACGTCTTCTTCTTGCAATATCTATTTGCATTCCTTTATAGATACATGGTACAAATTGGTGAAATCCATTTCTCAAGTCTCTGAGACTCACTCTGAACTTGCTATTTAAAAAAAGACTTATTCAGTGCACATCACAGAACAGGGAAACAGATGCCTACCTCTTAGCACACATGATTATCTTTATTATTTTATTCATATTCATGTCCCTTCTAAAGTAAATTGGAACTCTATAAAAATATGGTCAGGGGCAGGCAGCTACTCTCTATTTTTTGCTTCAAAGCCCTTTGCAGCCTATCTCCAGTTCTCAGGCAAAATGCCAATCATAAGAAACTTTTTTTTGGATGAAACAAGTATTCTCAGCTGGTGTAGCAGCAGGACACAAAATGGAAGCAGGAACTTCATCAGCTCATGGTCAGGCCAAGCCAAGCACACTCAAGAATCTAGGTCAGGCTCATGCAGCAGACATTCTATCCTTGGGTTAAAAAGCGTCCCAAGCCAGTGGCACGTCAACGAGGAAAGTCTCGAGTGAGTGCGTGTGTCCTGAGTCGCACTGCTGCACTCTGAACTAGGTGTGCTTTGTGTCTGGATCACAGCTGTCATCTGACATGTCCCTTCACCATCTTCCCCAGCTGGCACCCTGCGTTGTGTATCCCACGTCCTCCTCCTCTGTTAGCCTCACTGTGCTGAAGCACCGTCTCCAGGAGTTGCTGAAAAAGATGCACCTGCCTGTCCGAAAGGGTCTGTAATTCTAACTTTAAGCTTAATGACAGCGTGCTTAATAAAGAATCCCTTTTCTTTCAGAATTCTGAAGGCCATGGTTCATCATCTTGTTTCCTGTATTGCTATTCAGGAGTTGGAACCATTCTAGTTATGATTTTGTCTAAATTTCCTTTCTCTCTGAGGTGCCAGAGAATTTCCTTCGTGGCTGGTGTCTGGAGCCCCAGTGCGGTGCCCTGTGGCGAGACCTTCATGGTGGTCAAGTGGAGGTGGATGCTCAACTGGCAACTCGTTTCCTTCAGCTTCAAAAAATTTTCTTCAATAACTTAATTGTTTTCTCTGTTCTTTCTGAACTTCTTCTTATTTTGATGTCAGACCTCTTAAACTGGTTTTCTAATTTTCCTATTTTCCCAACCTTTGTTCTTTGCTCTATTTTCTTGTCAACTTTAGATCCCAATCCCACCACTGAGGTTTTCATTTCTGCTATTAAGGTTTTAAAAAAGTTTTCTTTTTCCCTTCATGGTGTAACTTGCTTCCTCCAAGTTATTTTTCTTTGTTTTTTGCCTCACTTTTCCATGTGAGAAGCTTTTTCAGACGTTTGGCATTCCTTTTCTGCGTCTGATGGAAAATAAAGGATTCAGAAACTGGAGGGAAGCTTTGAGAAAGAACGTGGAGCTTGGGGTAGAGCCCCTGGGTGGGTTACTTGCTGGGGAACTACGCATGTCAGTATCTTTGGTTCCTTCCCCCAAGGCCAGCTAGGTTCCTCTGGGAAGAGTTCTCCTGCCTGGAGGGTAAAGGTCCAGGCACCAGGGTGTGTGCGGCCAGTGGGGAGAAGGGGCTGAGGCTCGGCAGTGAGTTGGCTTGTGCCACTGAGGCATGGTTATAGTACACCCTCACCCTCAACTATCCCTAGCATGTCTCATTTCACAGACTTTCTCCAGAAAACAAACCTGCAGTCTTTGCCAGGAGCTGTAGGGGTGGGTAGGTATTCAGGGTAATCGTTCACCTCTCTGACAAGGTAAAGTCTAAGGATTTAACCACTTTTCAAATAAATGTTTTCTAATTCTCTTTGTTTAGCACTTGCTACAGTTTGGCTGTGGTTTCTTTCCCCTAGGTTCATTGCTGGAAGCTTGGTTCCCAGGTGGCAACGTAAGAGGTGATAGAACCTTTAAGAAGAGGAACCTAGTGGGAAGTGGTCAGGTCATCAGGCAGTGCTGTCTTTGGAAAGGATTAATGTGGTCCTCATAGGACCCAGGTCAGTTCCAAAAGAGTGCATTGTTATAAAAGAGAAAGGCTGACCCCAGATCCTTCTTTGGCTTCCTGTCTCACCATGTGATCCTTCGCTCTCACATGTGTCCCTGCAATGATCTCATCCATCAGTTGTAAGGTTGCCAAGGGGGCCGGTGCCAGAGCCAAGCAGATGCTGGTGCTGTGCTCTTAAATATTCTAAACTGCAAGCTAAACAAACCTTTTTTTTTTTTTTTTTTTTTTTTTTACTGGTAAAGTATCCAGCCGTAAGTATTTTGTTACATCAACGAACACAGACTAATAAGCACTGATGTGGAATATCATTTTAAATATGAGGCAAAGGACTCTCAAAGAGGCTAGAAATATTTCCCAAGATCACAAGGCTAAAAGGAAGTAGAAACAGGATTCCAATCAAGTAACTCTTTTATCTTAAAGTGTATGATCTTAACCAGTAGATTCTCCTGCCATACCATTCTACTATCTTATAATTTTTTCTCTAATAGATAATTATATTAAATTTTGGATGTAAATTTTATAAGGCAGGTAACCAGGATGACAAGTGCATCTGACATCTTATTCATAAGGAATGGCTGAAAGATTCACGAATCCTTATCTGAAACAGAATGTGGGACAAAGAATGAGAGACTGTGTTTATTTGAAGATAGTTGCAAAACCTTAGCAATATCATCTGTTTATCCTATTGTCCCTTTAGAACTGTGATCAATAGATGAAAGATATAGGAAAACATGTTTTAGCCCAATTTTTATACAATAAAACTTTCTAAACATCATCATTTTTCATGCATGAAACACGCTGCTTTGGGAAATGGTAAGTTTCTTGACACAGAGCTCACACGCAGACTGAATGACTCTGGCAGGGTGTTTAATGCATTAGGTGGCAGATCTGTATGTCCTTGAATAGATCCCAAGATTCTAGGATCTTATTTGTGCTAGGTATAGTGGCGCATGCCTGTAATCCCAGCAGCATGGGAGGCTGAGGCAGGAGGATCACGAGTTAAAAGCCAGCTTCAGCTACAGTGAGGTGCTAAGCAACACAGTGAGACCCGTCTCTTAAAAAAATACAAAAAAAGGGCTGGGGATGTGGCTCAGTGGTTGAGTGCCCCTGAGTTTAATCCCAGATACCAGCCCTACCCCCAAGAATTAAAAAACAAAAACAAACATATTTGCTAGAATACTAAGAAACTTGTAGAAATAGGGGAATCTGTGTTCACTCTGGTCAGAAAGAATTTAAGAAGAAACTTCTAAATAGGTCAAGAGGACAATTTTGAGCCAAATATTAATATAATGCTATCATATACAAAGAGTTAATAGTTATGTTAGTGATGGATACATGCTACGACTAAAAATCTTGACTTAACTTTATGCTAGTGGTTCTTGAATGTAGCAACAGCATCTGGAAACTTCTTTGAAATGTGGTTCTTTGGCCCTATCTCAGACCTATGAAAACAGAAATTGAGGGTTGGGCCCAGAAAACTGAATTTTAACCAGCTTCCAGGTGTCTCTGTGGTATGCTGAACTTGGAGAACCACTGTTTTCTACTCTCTGTTCACCTTTTTCTTCCTTTGTGGTCAGGGCTTGTCATTGTCTGTACTTCTACAGCTTGATTCCCAGGATGTATGACGCTTGCACTTATAAACCATTTGTCTCTAATTGCTGCACACCAATTGACTTTTGTTTCCAAACACTACACAGCTGTACCACACGTCACCCTGCTCTTAGGATGCATCTCTGCACCATTTGATCCCCCTTCTCTGGCTCCTTCGGAGTGGTCTGGGCATCTCGCTAAACTTCATCCTTTCCATACAGCCCACTCAACAGAGATGACAGGCAGCAAACACTGCAAGTAAGATGCACCAAGGCAGGTTTTACGATCTCCCTGTGTGACACACACAGGCCTGCTGCTGAGCCTGCTGGAAGGCGGCACTGATAAGATCATTCCAAGGACTGGTATGTCAGCTTTAACTTTTTTTTTTTTTTTTTGAGAGAGAGAGAGAGAGAGAGAGAGAGAGAATTTTTTTTAATATTTATTTTTTAGTTTTTGGCAGACACAACATCTTTGTATGTGGTGCTGAGGATGGAACCGGGCCGCACGTATGCCAGGTGAGCGGCGCTACCGCTTGTGCCACATCCCCAGCCCCCTTTAACTTTTAACTCATAAATAATACTGGACCAATTAAGATCTTAGAGTGTTTAATTTAAAATGCATTTAGAAGAATTGTGCTCCCAAACTGAAACAACAAATAAACCTCTAGAAATATTTTATAAACCCTTGTTAGCCATAAATATAAAGTTTTCTGAACATAACAAGCCCCTGGCTGGCAAAATACTTAGAAAGTTCACTGTACAACAGAGGGTTTTTTCATTCCCCAGTTAACCGTCTTCAATGTATTGCTGCATGTAATGACTATCAAGTTAACTATACATACAAATTAAACTATTCTATTTTCTGTGGTTAAAAATGTAACATTGTGGGCTGGGGATATAGCTCAGTTGGTAGAGTCCCTGCCTTGCATGCATAAGGCCCTGGGTTCAATCTCCAGCAAAACACACACACACACACACACACACACACACACACACACACACAGTAACATTGTACATAAATGTTCACCACAGAATTATTTATAATGCCACAAAATGGAAACAAGCCAAAGTCCATCAACTGATAATGGATAAACAAAAATGTTTAGGTGTATACAATGGAGTATTATTTTATTTGTCCATAAAAAATGATGAAGTACTGATACATCCTGCAGTATGGATGAACTTTGAAAACAGTATGCTTAGTGAAGGACCAGACAAAAGGGCCAGAGTGCATGAATGACTGCATGTATGTGAGCGGCCAGCACAGGCCTACACAGAAACAGAAAGTAGATTAGTGGTTGCCATGAGCTGGGGGAAGGGGAATGGGAACAGGGAGTGACTGCCAAAAATGGGTATAGGACTTTTTGAGGTGATGAAATATTTTGTAATTAGTGATGATGACTGAATAATTCTGAAAATACTCCCAAAATACTAAATTATACAGTTTAAAAGGGGCATCTTATAGAATGAGTTAGATCTCATTTTTTTAGACAGTTTATCATCTGATAATTTTAACGTTATTATAAATAAGCAACATAAGAGAAATAGATTAAAGAAGCTTCTAAACCACTTATGTCAAATTTTTATTGGGGAAAATGGATTATTAGATTAAAGATGAATTTTCTCACTTATCTACAAAGTAAATTTCATTTCCTTCTTTAAAAAAAGCAACTGGGCATCTTCTTGCCCTTGCACTGACAGGCAGGAGCCCTGAGGGGTGCGGCTGAAGCCTCCTTCCCCTCTCTTCTACAGGTGCTTCTCAGCCTGTCTGGCCAGTAGCTCAGCATTAGCTAGTACACTTTATAGAATGGTTTTCTACCAATTTACTCATTTATTTTAGGGAAAATTGTTCTGGCTTTGAAGCCTTTTATAGACACAAAGGAAAAAGGCATGGCTAACAGGTCTTGTGTGTGTGTGTGTGTGTGTGTGTGTGTGTGTGTGTGTGTTGTTTGGTTTCTTTCACTAGCAAGGGTGAACTGAAAAAGAGCTATAAGAACTACCCCAGGACCACCCTGCAGAAGCACCACCACTGTCTCTCATGAGGATAGAACAGATTTTATTCCCTCCAAAAAAATTGGAAAGTGTCCAGTGTAGCCCAACTCACTTCCTATAGCTGAGGATTCTGAGAATGTGATGGAAGCTATCTGCTACCACATCTGGCTTCAGCATCTACTAGCTCCTATTTTTTTTAAGTGTGTATGATAAAATAGCTAATGACTTAAAATAATAGCTTGAGCTACAGACAAATAACTTAAATGGAGAAGAAGCAGTAGGCTGTCCCAGGAAGTTATTTAGTATCAGGAGGTCAACGAGGCTGCCGCAGCAAGCCTGCTCCTAGGCGTACTAGGTGATTGCCTTCACAGCCTCCTTCTTATATTTGAGATTCATTAAAATGACCACCAGGTGTTTTGAAATTTTTCCAGATCATTAACCCCAAAGAGTTAATAATGTCAGACCTGGACCCTTCATATGAACAAATTACTTCTTAGGACAAAACCAAGAGATCGGCACTATCTTCTCTACCCTCCACCATCCAAGTGCCAGGCCATGAAGCCTAGCCATCCATCCCAGCTCATCATTTCTTGAATTCACTGAGAAACAGCACTCTGAAGCCTTGTTTTGCAGGATGCTTTCCTTCCACTCACTTCCAGACCTGCGATTCGTTTGAATACATGTCCACTTGGCCATACTGAGGCAAGAGATCAAATGATCATGTTGTTTTCTCTCCCTCTATCAGTGCCACCTGGCCCTGCCTCGTTTCTCATCCAGTCTAGATCCCTATTATCCATCACTTCAACCGCTGTCTTGCCTAAGCTGCCATGACTTCTGTCTCATCTGCTAACATGTGATCCATGCCAACCTTTTCTGTAAAAGCCCATAATAGAAAATATTTTTGGCTTTGTGGTCTATTGCAGTCTCTGTTGCAACTACTGTTCTCAATTTTGACCTTGTAGCACAAAAGTCACAGAAGATAATATGTAAACAAATTAGCCAAAACAACACTTTCTTTACCAATACAGGCAGTGGTCAGACTGGGCCCGCAGGCTGCAGCTGACCAACCCTGTCCTAAGCTTCCATGATTTAAACACTAGCCTTCTCATTCCTTGGCTCAGGCTTCTCAGTACTGGAGAAAAGCAGAGAACTCTGAAAACCATGAGGCACAAACGACTACCTTCAACCCTCCCGTCTTACCAGCTCCTTCTCCCATTTCTACAGTGACGACTCTATAAATTTTTACCACTCATGCCACAGCCACTACGCCATTCCAAATTCCTCAGGCTTGGCAGATGACTTCTGACAGTAAGAAATTGAGGCCCTTAATTACAGCATAGGGCACATAAATGCATCTTAATTTTTAAAAACAAAAATAAATAACAATCCCTTCCCTCACACCTGATATATCCTTTTTCCTTCCTTATAGGCCCTTGGATGAGGTAGATCCTTCTCCTGGATTCTCAACTCTCGTCCACCTTACCCAGGTTATGCTTTACCAGGACCCCATGGCTATCTCCCTCTACCTCATCCTCTATGGTCAAAGTGTATAGCTAAATTTCCAACTATTGTTTATTTACCTATTTTTTCTTTAACCTGATTATTTTTAATCTATTATTTTTAGATATACATGGCAGTAGAGTGTATTTTGACATATTGTACATACATGGGGTATAACTTCCCATTCTTGTGGTTGTACCTGACGTGCAGTTACACTGGTTGTGTATTCATATATGAAAATGAAAAGTTATGTCTGATTCATTCTACTGTCTTTCCTACTCTCATCGCCCCTCTCTTCCCTTCACTCCCTTTTGTCTAGTTTTCCCTCCCCCTACCTTATTGTGTGTTAGTATCCTTATTACCTTTTGTCTTTTTTATATTTATTTTTCAGTTTTCAGTGGACACAACATCTTTATTTTTATTTTATGTGGTGCTGAGGATCGAACCCAGCACCCCGCGCATGCCAGGCGAGTGCGCTACCGCTTGAGCCACATCCCCAGCCCTACCTTTTGTCTTTAATGACGCAGTACACAATCTCTCAGTGAATGTTCATTTTGCACTTGAAAAAGAATGTACCCTGCAGTGGTTAGATGTGGTGTTTTATAGATGTCAATTAAGTTATTAAGAATTTTGGTAGAGCTACTCATTTTCCTATGATTTCAGATTTTTTGTGCCTCATTGTTCTCTCAATTTCTGAAAGGGTTAAAATCTTTAATTATGACTCTGGATTTGTCTGTTTCTCTCTATAATTCTGTCAGTTTTTGCTTCATTCAGTTTTAAGGCTGGTATTAGGTGCTTATGTACTTAGATGTGACATAGGTCACATCCTGAGGTGCTTGACTTGTCAATATGAAATGACTCTTTTTTACCTCTAGTAATAATCCCTGTCTTGAAGTCGATTTTGTCTGATATTAACATAGTCACTCTTGCTTTCTTATGCAGCTTGCATAGGGTATATATTTTAATCTTTTTACCTTCAGTCAACCTGGAATTCTGTATGTTTTTAAAGTACTTCCCTTTCAGATAGCATATAGTTGAGTCTTGCTTTTCTATCAATCCTGAAAGTATTTTCCTTTTAATTGGAATATTTATTCTACTCACATTTAATATGATTATTAAAATGGTTGGGTTTAGGTCTTCTATTTTATATTTGCTCTCTATTTTTCTGCTTTTTAGTTCCTCCTTGCCATCTCTCTTTTCTGATAATCAAATGTATTTTTAGTATTCTATATTAATTCCTCAACAGGAATTTAGCTATTTTATCTTTCCTTTCTAAAAAAAATGTGACTAAATATGCATGTTTAACTTATCATGAATTACATACAGCTAATACTGTATTATTTTAAACTCCCCATTCTTTGTGTAATGTTGTTAATCTGTTTTAAATCCCCAAATATAGTAGCATAATTTTTGCTTTAAACAGTTATATCTGCTTTTTTATTTACACACATATTTATCATTTCCAGTGCTTATCATTTTTATTTGTAGATGCAAGTTACTATCTAGAATTTCTTATTAGTCTGAAAAATATTTCCATACTATTTTTTTTGTAGTGCAGATTTCATGATCATTAGCTAAGTTCTTATTTATTTGCATATGTCATTTCTTCACCCACCTTATTCTATTTGCCAGATACAGAATTCCAGGTTGACAGTTTGTCTTTTAACACTGTAAGAGGGATTTTCATTGTATCCATTATATTACTTATGATGAAGAGTCAGGCATCATATATGTTGTTCTTTATATGTAATATGACATTTTTTCTTACTGCTTTTGAAATTCTGCCTCTGGAGTTCTACTGATGAATTATACTGTGCCTATGGATGGTTTTCTTTGTGTATAGCCTGCTTGAGTGTTTTGGACCTGAAAGTTTGTTTTGTCTACAAATTTGGAAAGTTTTGATCATTATCTCTTCAAATAAATTTTCTACCCATATCTATTTTCCTTCTGGAATTCCAATTATGCCAATGACAGATTACTTGATGTTGTCCTCTTAGACTCTGAGTCTCTATTTTAAAAAATATTTTCCTTTCCATTTTCAGATTAAATAATCCCTGCTGTTCTGTCTTCTAATTCACTTACTCTTTCTTCTTTTGTTTCCAATCTACTGTTAAGCATCTCCAACAAAATTTTAAACTTAGTTATTTATTTTTCATCTCTAGAACATCTCTTTGGTTCTTTAAAAACAGTTTCTTCTGTGGAGAGTCCCTCATCTGCTCATTCATTGTGAATACTGTAAGTCCCTGAATACATTTTTAATAGCTGCTTTATGAACTCGACTGCTAATTGCATCATCAAAAGGTCTGTTTCTATTGACTTTGTATATCTTCATTACAGCTCATGTTTTCCTAACTCTTCAAATGCCTAGTGATTTTTAAATTCTATTTTGGCCATTTGGACATACTGTAGAGTCTCTTGATTCTGACAGTCTTTCTGAAGAATGACTTTTATATAGTAAAAAAAAAAAAAAATGACTTGGCTAGATCCATCCACTGTTACCCTTGCAGTAAAGAGAAGCTGAAGTTTCTTCTCAGTTCTTCTAGCTTCCAGAGGATTTTTTTTATTTAGTCACACTCACTGGGTTCCCCCTACATGTGTAGTTTTGTAGTTCGTCAGGAATGGGCAGAATTCATACATAATTTATGGGGCTCACCGGGTCAGAGTCTCCTTCCCTTTTAGGGTTTCCTTCCTTACTGTCCAGCTTCTCCACCAGCACTGCGTTCTCTGTTTTGACATCACAGACTGTGTAGACTGAAGGGGACCCTCGGGGGGCTTAACTTCAGCTACTGTTTTTCAGCTCTAATATTTTCATTAATTTTTTTAAAAAAAACAGATATCAGTAATCTGAAGACATTCTCGACCTTTTCCTCTCTTTTCTTGATCATATTAATCATAGTTATTTTAAAGTAGCTACCTTATAACTTTAGAATATAGATTACCTGTTTCTGTTGTCTGTTTTTCTTCCATATTTCTGGCCATTTGTTCATTACCTGGTATTTTTGAATGCCAAAATATTTTTCACGAAAAATTACAGAAGCTCTTAAGAAAGGGTTTGTCTTCCAGAAGGCCGATGGAGAATGAGCCAAGCACTGCTATAGCTGAAGACAGACTTCAGTGTTTGTGAGGGCTGTCTTATTTCTGGGTTGTCCTTACTCCTAGAGTGTCCTAATTGAAACCATAAGAGTATTTACCAAGGCCCCTTCCGTTTGGCATATCCTGAACTCCAATCTCTGTCTCCCTGCATCACAAGATGATCAGAATCTCTGCTTGGCTTCTAAGAAATTGTTTCACATTAATTTTTTTGGCATCTCATCCAGAACATATGCATCTTCACAGCAGGCAATTACACAAAGTCCGTTAGATTTCTCTGTGATTCCCTATTCTCTAGAATTTGGGCCTCTTTAGACCCTGACAGTTTGGAAGCCCCTAACCCCAATTCTGTTACCCAAATCCAATGAGGCTGTGAAAATCCTGGCCCCCAAGGTGGGGTGGGGACTAGGGTGAATGTGGGACTCATCTCAATGTCCTTCCCCTTGAGATCTTATTCCATTATGTGTGTTTTCTATCTAGTTTGTCGTATGAGAACTTAAACTAGCTTTTACTAATTTTCCAGGGTTTAAAGTTAATTTGGGGGGTAGGGTTAGACTAATACTATCTTATCTCATTATAGCCAGAAGCAAAAGTCATCCTTGCTAACTGGTTTTTAGAGGAATCTCTTGCTAAATTTTATTAACCATATATGGTACTGAGACACTGGTCCAAAAAGTACTTTTAACTATTTTTTCATAGTATTTGTGAAGTAATGAACCAACAGTAACAACTTCCCAGAGGATAGCCATGCATACAGGCGATCACTGCTGTCATAACCAGTACTAACTGGTTTCCACATAAATAGTCTCAGCAGAAAGTTTATTTAGTGACAATTAAGAATTGGGTTTACAACTGTTAGGCTATTCAATATCAAAAGGTTCTTAAAGAATAGTGGGAGAATCTTTATTATTCAATGACCTTAGTAGAAACAAGGTAAAAATATTTAAACTCAACATTCTGTGTTTGAGGCAGTTTAAAGGATTCATGTTGAAAATTTTGAATTTATGAATTGGTAATCATTATCATACATAAGAACAAATAAAACTATGACTTAGTCTTTGAAAAATGCATGAGCAAGCAAATTATTCTTATACTAATTAACTTTATAGAAGAAAGTATAATTATATAACACAGGATTTAATAACTGACAGCCAATAACTTGGAGTCCCAACTGGCTCTATCCTTTATCACCCAGTCTAAACAATATCACAACCTTCTCACTGTTTTGTACAGACAGGAAAAGGACAAGGTCTCTTGTACCTTAAAAAAAAAAAGTCCTTTTTAAAAAAAGCACACATACATATGTGCCATAACCAATTCTTTTATATGTATTCTCTTAAGCTCTTGGTTAATGCTAGTTCCTTCTATTTTGGTTTATACCAAATTACTCAGAATTTATGGTAATATAGTCAATCAAATATGTGTAACCCACAAAGATAAATTATGTACTAGCCCTTTAATAAAAGGGGTATTTTCCCAATTGAGAAGTATGTTTATGGTATTTTACTTTTTAATATCTCTGATGAAGAGTGAAAGGAGGGAACAAAAAAGGAGGTAAAAGGAGAGAAAGGTAAAAGAAGAATGTTTCAGAAGAAGGAAAGCTTCAAATCACTGTGTTTGTTGGTAGACTCACCCCACGTGGCTGGGGCCTTGAGGTCTGCATCGTGCACTTGAACAGTGCTGGCCTGCACTGGTTTCTGAAGGTCCTCGTTGATTACAGTCCCCTTCGTGGGGTTACATGTTTCGAATGAGGGAGAGACATACAGTGTCTCTATAGAGGACTGATTATAGGAAGTAGAATCTGACTGTGATATCCTTAAATCGGAACTGATAAACTCTTCTTTACTCGATGACCAAAATGCTGGTAAAGTTGTCAATGTTTCAAAACTTTCTGAGGCTGCCTGCCTTTTCTGCAGTGTTTGCAAGGGGTTTTTGGCTACAGTATCTGTAATGGTATTCTCTGATTTCTTGTCCAAACTCACATTTGTCTGCAGAGATGGGCTTTTTTCTGAAGGAGTAGGTACAGCATCTATAAAAGTAACAAATAAGAACCATAATTAAAAAATAAAACTGAAAATATTCTATTTCAGATCCATTGCAATTTTAATAAATAGGGGTTTTAATGCCCCAACAGACTTCTTCCCTATTTAGTCCTTCTGTTTTCTTACTATGCTTCTATATTCTATTTAAAGCACATCCAAGCTATAATTGATGCCTTAGTCATTTGGTGGCTGCCTTCTCCCTCTCCTCACTAAAACACAAGGCAAGGAGAGCTTCAAATAACTTGTCTTTAAATATTTCTCCCTTCACCCACTTATCTGTCTCTGAAACCACCATATTTTTGGTACCTTCAAACTTTCATTTTTTTATAAGATAAACTAGTGAAAATTTTGCCTCATCTTACTGGTCTATTCTTAAAGAACCCTTGACTACAAAAAAGCATTTTCCTGGGGCTGGGGCTGTGGCTCAGTGGTAGAGCGTTTACCTAGCACATGCAGGACCCTGGGTTAGATCCTCAGCATCACATAAAAATAAATAAACAAAATAAAGGTATTTGTCCATCTACAACTAAACAAACAACAAAAAAATTTTTTAAAAAAGGCGACTTTTCCCCTGGAATAAGAACATCTTCTTCCCCTTATGTCTACAGGAGACCCATTAAAGAAACTCAGCACTTTAGGTAGGAACATAATTTTAATAAATCCTTTGTCCATGTGGAAGAAAAGATCTTTCAGAAGTGTTGTGACAATTACTAAAATGTAAGTTCTGCAAGATCAGAAATATATTCCACAAAGCACCTAGAACAGAGTCTGAAATATGACAGACACATGCTATTGATTACAAATAGAAGAGACTAAAGGGGTTATAAGAAACTAAAACTTAAAGTAGACCTGATGGAAGAATGACTACAGAATCTATTCAGAGGTGACCTGAATATCTAGATGCAAACTGTTATCTTGCTCTCAAACAATTTCATCTGTACCTAGGTAAGAAAGAAAATTATTTAGAACAGACTGAGTTCATGAAATTAGAAGCAAAACTAGGTGAGAGAGGGCAAAAGGAAGACTATATCATTTGAAGATCCCAGAAGGGAAGAGGATGCAGAAACGGTGTAGTCACTTTGAGTGATGGTGTCTCACGCTGTACGCTGCCACACACTTCATGATGCACATGACAGGCTCTCATCTTCACTTTCTGGCTCTGGGCTAATAACCTTTTCTTTGATACTAAAATCCTTTCCTCCCATTTTCACCATTTTGGAGGCTAGGAAAATGCTGCTGGTATATCCAAGATTTAGACAATTCAAGGAACTTACTACTACCTCCACTAGGAATTCCTTTCTTTTTTCCCAATCTTTCTATTCTTTAAAACTTTCTCTGCAAAGCTTGTCCTGCTCCTTTTCTTCCTTGCCCCATCTTGTTGTTGATCTTACCATATTATGTTCAGACTCTGTAATGAGAATACTTTACTCATTAAAAGTCTTGCCCCACCTGACAACAGACTCCTTGACAAGATCTTACAGAGGCTGTCTTTGTATTCCAGCACCTCACAGTGGCAGTCCTAGAGGAAGTACTTAATGGTGTTGAGTGAAAGGAAAGACTGAGTCACAAGAATTAAAGCAAAAGCAATGCCTTTGTTTTTTTCTTTTTTGGAATCCAGAGGCACTTTGCAACTTGTCAGTCCCCAGACTTTTCATTTTTTATTTGGAGACAAGGTCTCACTAAGTTGCTTAGAGCCCCACTTAGTTGCTGAAGCTGGTCTTGGACTTGTGATCTTCCTGCCTCGGCCTTCTGAGTTGCTAGGATTACAGGTGTGCACCACTGCACCTGGCATTCCTTTGTTTTTCTAAATTGAATATGGCTTAATGTCTTAATAATGATTAAAGGAAACAGAAAATTGGTAGATAAAAATAACCTCTTCTAAAATATTCCTAATTTGCATATGGCCCAGTTCTATTGAGTTGGTAAAAGGTTCTGTTAAAAATACTAATAAGTCTCTAGTAGGAAATTAGATTTATGGGATTCCAAAGTGCATGCCACTATATTTATATAAAAGCATTCTTTAAAGGTGAATTTCCATTAAACACTTTCCATTGAATTTCATTTTACATATGACAAAAAAGCCTAGTTATATATGTAATAAAGTCATCTTAAAATTTAGCAATATGTAAACTAGGACAATTCAGAATGACAGTGACTTTCTGATAAAAATAAGAATGCTGATTCTAAATCTCAAAACTGGGGTGTATAAAAGTGTCAACGGTAATAGCTGGCTATTTTAATGTTAAGTACAAAACTTTTTAACTGAACAAAACCTTAAAATTCAATGAAACAAATTGACTAGAGTCATTGTGTTTCTCTCAAGCCCCCTTACCCAACAGTCCAGGAGAAATAGACTGCAATCTTTCCAGTTGCTTAGAGTTCTGTTAAAAATGATAATTTTTAAAAGAAATCAAATACTAATTGGTAATGATTTTAAAATGAATATCTCAAGGAGAAAAAGTTTTCTTAAATAGAAAGCTGAAGAGTCCTGAAGATTCCAGAAAATAGATTGTACAGGGCTTCTCTGCCACCAGCCTTCTTGTTCCCTCCCTGCTCATTCTATGCAACATGCCAAATTAGTTATTTATAGTTTATATTCAAAAGTCCTGCAAAAATTCCCACTTGTGTCAGTGACAAAATCCACGTTCCTTGGGTTTTAAAGGCTAGCCATTGCTTATTTGCTATTGTACTCAACAGGGGACAGTCTACAGCCCACTCTCTTCCTTACTTACATACCCCATGTGCTTCTGGTCCCTTCGCTTCATCCTACCTGGTTACACAGGTCTCTGATTTCCATCACCAGGGACTTCTGCACAGCTTACACTGGAACATGCTCCTCTCCCCACATTATTTAAAGCCTATCAATCACACAAGGACCATTTCAAACAAGTACTACCTACCAACAGTCTACCACTCCATCCTAATCCTCCCCTTTTCTGAAATTATCAAGTACTTATTTCTATAAACTCATTTTTTGACTTAATTATATATACGCCATATAGTGTCCATCACACATCACAGTTCTTGCACTCTTACTTTATAGCTTGCATCATGCTTTTGCATAGAGGAGGAATGTAACTATTCAGTTTAACTTAATTAGTGAATACGTAATTTATGTACTGTTGGCTTTATATGTTGATTCTGTGCACATCAATGTATACTGCATATGAATCTGAAAATACAAATGATCAGTCAAGAAACACTTATTGGTACCTACTATTCACACTAGGATGTATTGATACTCTGGAGAGATATGCAAATAGAAGTTTTAATTCCTATCGTCAATGAATTTAAGACCAAGTGAGGCTTATATAGATAGATGCATAGACAAATACATATATACCCATGTTTTCATGTCTTAAATATGTACTCACACAAATATATGTGTAATAAGCACATGTAAATAACTAATAATATGAATTAACAAGTTCAGTTTTACAATGTCTAGAAGATTTCAGTTTCCCAATAAATGAATAAACAAAGAGAATATACTTGTACAACATAGCAATTTGAATATGTCTTAGTTCAGTCCCCCAAACCTGACAGAATCTAAAAAAGAATTCGACAAATCTCACTCATATTTGGAGATATTAACACCTTTCTCTCAGTGACTGATAAAACAGGTAGACAAAACATCAGAAGGGCTCTGGAAGAATTAACATTGTCAACCACCTTGACCTAATGGACATTTACAAAGCACCACACCAACTATGGCATGAAATACTTTTTTTTTTTTTAAAAGTTTGCAAGTCCACATGATTTGTCCAATAAGATAGGCCGTGTACTAGGCCATAAGTCTCCATAAGCTTTAAAAGTCTGAAGTCATATATTTAATTCTCTGGTCACATAAAGCTGAATTAGAAATAACTAACAATATGCCTAGAAGAAACTCTAAATATTTAGAAACTTAGAAAACATACTTCACATATCCATAGGTTAAAGAAGAAATTTATACACTTTAAATACATGTAACTTCCTGAATGACAATTATACCCCAATAAAGTGCTACACCCTTGGGCTGGGGTTGTGGCTCAGTGGTAGAGTGCTCACCTTTGCACATATAAGGCCCTGGGTTCGATCCTCAGTACCTTATAAACAAATAAATAAGTAAATAAATAAAGGTATTGTGCCCAACTACCACTACAAAAAATAAATATATATATTTTTTAAATGACAATTATACCCTAATAAAGCATTAAACCCATGATTTTGGCTGATACAGTGCCTTAGGAAAATTGCTATCTATCTATACAAAATGCTGAGGGGCTGGGGAGAACAGAAATAAGGAAACCAACTAGGAGACCAGTGAAATATTTCATTTTTAGGTTAATTAAATACCAAAACAAATATTGAACTACAAATTTAGGCACTGTGTTAGGCTTAGAGGTACAAAGATGTGTACGAGGTTCAGGGAAGCCTTCTGAAAGCAGTGATATCTGAGGTGAGTGAGAAGGATGAGGAGAAAGATGGAAGGTGCCCGAGTAAAGGGAACAGCTTTGGCTAGGAAATGAAGCCTCTGAACACTGCCCTGTGTGGGCACAAACCCTTTAGTGTTACAGTGCAGTGTATGTGGCAGGGAGTGCAGGAGCTGCAGCTGCAGGCCTGTGGGCCTCCTGCCTGGGGCAGGCATGGGAAGGGAGAGTGGAGTTGCCATCTTAAGACTCTTTAAAACTCGTTGCTCTTAGATGCCTTGACTGAACCCGGTCTCCTTTCTAA
This sequence comes from Ictidomys tridecemlineatus, assembly GCF_052094955.1. Taxonomy (NCBI): domain Eukaryota; kingdom Metazoa; phylum Chordata; class Mammalia; order Rodentia; family Sciuridae; genus Ictidomys; species Ictidomys tridecemlineatus. The sequence goes on along the minus strand of NC_135482.1, from coordinate 7,954,858 downwards.
GCAATCTTCTTTCCTGCCCCTCTTTCCTTTGAAATATGGACAGTCCATCGTTGATTCTTTTCTCTTCTGCCTCTACAACCTCCCACGATGACACTATTACCATACTTGAACTGTAACTAGGACTATTACCTGTATGCGAGTAATCCACACATTGAATCCCCGGCCCTGACTTTGAGTTCTAGCCACAAGTAACTTCCTATTGTTCTACACAGGGAGGTCTTACCATCATTTAGCCTCCTAATCCTTGGGTGTTTGCTTTACCCCTATTAATATGACCATGAACTTCCTAGTCAGTTTTGCTGTTTTAGAGCTACAATTGTTATCATGGTCTCTAAGTCTCCCCAGTTGCCCCCTCAGTGCATTCCACACAGTCAAAACAGAGTGACCTTTCTAAACTGAAAATCAGATCAGGTCATTTCTTTTTATTCTCTTTTTTAAAAATCTTTTTTAGTTGTAGATGAACACAATATCTTCATTTTTATTTATTTGTTTTTATGTGATGCTGAGGATAGAACCCAGGGCCTCACACATGTGAGGCAGGTGCTCTATCATTGAGTTAAACCCCAGATTCAGATCACGCCATTTCTTTCTAATAACTCCTTCAAGCTACTTACTGTGGTTCATAAGACTTTGCACAAATTATAGTCTCTGTTTACCCTTTCCTGCCTCTTCTGTGCCACATGCTTCCGACCCTGTGCTCCAGCTATACATCTCCAGTTCTTCCATCTCCACACCCCTCTTAGCACTGTGTCCTCACCCAGGCTGTTCTTTCTGCCTGAGATTCTTCTCCATCTCCTTATGCTAAACTAACTGGTCTTCTCGCTCATGCTATTTTCTTAACCTAGAATATCTTCTCCACCTTTCTTCTCCATCAAAAATGATTTCATTGTTTAAGGCCCTATTCAAACACTACCTCTTTTGTGAATCTATTTTTATCCTCCAGGTTAAAATAAACCTTTGTTTTCTTCACTATTGCATAATAAATACAATGTAAATATTCATATTTTTCACTAATTTCATCATTTTAAATAGTATTTGTTCATTGGACAACATACTAAGTACAAGGATGTGTCAGGCACTATTCTAAGCTCTGGCAACAGAGTGGTAAGCCAATTTGTTGTTTGTAACTTGTCATAATTTCTTGTTTAAAGATCTGTCACCTCCACTATACTGCAAACCCCTCAGGGCACAAATTCTATTGGACTTGTTAAACCTGTAGGTGACTAGCAGATATCTGACAGGAATTTGATGGATGTTTGTTCAGTAAATTATTATCTGGATGATCTAGTCATTAAAGTGAACTCAATTGTAAAGAAAGGAGCGGTCAGAGAGGGCATCCTAATTCAGCCCAGTTGTGATACACATGAGAACCTAAGGCATCCAGAGATATGGTGATTAGGGGGCAGAAAGAAGACTAGGATTCTGGATTCTTGAATTCTGATATTCTTTCTTAGTAGGGGAGGAAAGGAGGAACAAAAAAGCCAGGTAAGTCCAGCTGCTCCAAGTTCTTCTTTACTAAATTCTAACAGCTGGACCTGTGCACCTGATCATAACTGTAAAGCGTCTCAGTCTCACCTCCAGATCACCATGTTTGTCCTCAGCGCTGCTTCTAGAGAGGCAGGGCATGTGAATGTGGGTGACAGGTGGTCTGTGTACTGAGCCTGGTTATCTTTTCCAGGCAGAGGGCCTTAAGGTAGAAGTCTTCTTGAACACATGAAGAATGGAGAGCATTCATGGAAAACTTTCTAAAGCCCACAGGAACTTCAGGAGCTCTGCAGTGAACATCGCCTTTCTGTGTTTGAACACAAACACATAATGTATACATTTATGTCAACACCAAAATGTATACATTTGTAAATACCAAAGCAATTGTTTCATGAGGGCTTCCCAACATTTTCTGGGAGAGAATTTCTCTGAATTCTGCTCACAAAGCAGAGAAGAGAATAGAGTGAATTAATTTGGTTGGCTTTATCTGCTTTCTCATTTTCTTTCAATTTATACCTGAATGTCAGGGCTTTGCTCTCAAGTACCTATCCAGCTGATTTCTAGATGGGAAGCTCAGTACAGAATTATGAGACTGTACCAGTTTTTTATTATACTGTGCTTCTATACCTGACAATACACTTGATTGATGCAAAATAGGACCTTGGAATATGGGTCTTATTAAAGTTGTTCTTGAAAGTTATCCTTTAGGAAGGGTTTCTTTCTTTTCTGTAGACGTCGGGCTACAGATCTAAACACAGACCATCAGGAGAATGCCCACCAGCAGAAAAACCCCAAACCCAGCAAAACACCTCTGCTTTGAGGCTCAGGTCCAAAGAGAAAAGTTATGCTGTGAGAGGTACCAGGATGTTCCTGGTAGTTTGAGGATGAAATCTGTGGAAACGGAACTTCAGGTTTGGTTCTGAGTAAAGAGACTTTGCCCACAGGCAGGAACACCCTACACTGGGCATCTTTTTCATTTTTCAGAAATTCCACTGCCTTGTTTCAGGTACTATAATCACTGTATATTATTTTGAATTCATTACTGTGACTCTAATAATGGGTGTTATCTTCCAACAGAGCTATTGCTATGCTGTTCTCTTGTTGGTCTGACACATAGGATCCAATTACAGTTACAAAAGCGGGAGCTGGCAGGCTTGATGAAGGATGGATGCCAAAACACTTCTTTCTGTAGTTTAAAAATGTGTAACCAAAGGAGCTTTTACTCTAGTAATTAAGTTGATGAAAACAAATAACATCTGAAGATAATAAAGTCATTTTGCCAAGAGGCCATAGTTATAAATTATTTATTTATTTATTTTTATGTGGCGCTGAGGATCTAAACCAAGTAGAGTGTAGTGCTGTATGTCATACAACAAAACATAAGCAGAGAGCTGTAAGAACAAATGTCCCTCACACATGCTAGGCAAGCACTCTACCACTGAGCCACACCCCAGCACAATAAATTACTAATATAGAATATGATTTAAATTGCTCATTAATATATTGGTTGAAGTTAAAATGGATATTGAATGTGAAATAACTGTGTGATGTGAAGAAGATGTTAATATATTTTTTCTTGTGGTATATGTACAAGACCTAAATAATCCAAAATAAGTTAGAATAGCTTTAATCTCTCTATGATCCACTGCAATGCATATCGCCTTTCTATGTTTACACAAACATTGAGTGTGAGTACCTACATCGTTGTAGATCCTGAGAATTTCGTTTCATCATACATTATCACATTTAGCTGTACTGTGTATTATACCTTTGGGTTAAAATATGAAAACATGGGCTGGAGATGTAACTCAGTTGGTAGAGCACTTGCCTCATACACACAAGCCCTGGGCTCAATCTCTAGGAAAGAAAGAAAGAGAAAGAGAAAGAAAGAAAGAAAGAAAGAAAGAAAGAAAGAAAGAAAGAAAGAAAGAAAGAAAGAAAGAAAGAGAGAGAGAGAGAGAGAGAAAGAGAGAAAGAGAGGGAGGGAGGGAGGGAGGAAGAAAGAAAGAAAGAAAGAAAGAGAGAGAAAGAGAGAAAGAGAGAAAGAGAGGGAGGGAGGGAGGGAGGAAGAAAGAAAGAAAAAGAAAGAAAGAAAGAAAGAAAGAAAGAAAGAAAGAAAGAAAGAAAGAAAAAAACCATACTTTTAAAAAGTAGCTATGAAGTATGGCAAGTATATTTACTACTTTAAATGTAAACTTTAGATAATGCTTTCATTTCTCATAGGAAAATAGAGACAGACTTAAGTAGAGGTGCTTTCTAAAAAAATCTCTTCAAGTGGGATAGCTAAAGACTTTCATGCCATGAAAATGAATCATAATGAATGGATTATAAAACAGGTACAGGGTGTTCAATATTAAATTTTATATCATAGTTAAGTTTTCCCCAATAATAAAAATTATCGTTTCTCTCAACAGACTACAGTTATAAAAGTTGAAGCTAAAATGTCTTTGTGAAGCTGGTGATAACTGCCCATTTCAAGGTTTCACATGTCTGAGGCTTGAGTTCAATGAAACCTTGTCTCTGGCACATGGACGGTCTCCCTGTTTGATGAGCACACTCCAGGCCCAGTAAGACAAGGAGGGGCCTGAAGGCACCTGTGCTGATGCCCTTTAGACCCACCCATATAATGACGTTAAAACTGACTCTAGAGAGTAAAAATTTAAGCTAAATTGGGTCAGAAATTTAATTCTGACATGAATTAAATATATAAAACACTTGAAATGGTGCCTGACCCACAGTCAACACTGTCTAATTACCAAGAATTTTTATTAGGAAACACTCTGAAGAAGAACTACAAGTGTTCCTGATGGTACCCTTTCCCCTCAGGAATCTGTATTTAGAGACCTCAAGCACCATACATGCTCCTGGGCCTGCCTGTTCTTAGCAGGTGATATTTAAGACCAAGGGAACTGGTGTGCTATGGAAAGATGATGATAAAGTGAGAACCACAGTTCTCAAGCATTTGCCTCATTAGGTGGACAGACCAGTAATAAACTTCACTTCAACAGAATGAAACTCACATCTAAGTCTCTGACACTGCAACAAATTTTAAATATCATTTATGTCATTACTTCAGATGAAGTGCTGCTTCTCGTGAAGTACAACTATTCTATTCTTCAAAAGAAGCCAAGAAGAAATCTAGTAAAATTTTAAATACAATGCCCGAGAATATGTCCTTTTGGAAACAACTTCTGAATACTAAAGACGACCTATTCCATTTCTCTTCCCCAGACAGGGACACTTGTTCTTACAGCTCTCTGCTTATGTTTTTGTTGTATAACATACAGCACTACAGTCTATCTGTATTTTGCTTAGTCTTGTTACTCCAGCACTTTCCATGTACTTCATTCATGTGCCATGTACGTTGAGGATAGACTGTGTGCTGCGCCTGAGGGTACACAAGGCAGCAGATTGAGACCAGCAGAGCCCTTTAGACACAGAAGATAAAACCACCACAGATATATTTACTGTGGGTAAAAAAAAAAAATATTTCTGAAAGATGAACAAGGAATAAAAGATTATAAAACCGAAACCAAGCAGATTTGATAAAAATGCAAGTGGAACTTCTAAAAATGAAAATAAAACTGAAACCTTAAAATAAATTGGTAGCAGAAAAATGGGACTGGAAGATATTTAAAGATTCAGCACAGAGATCAAAGAGAGAGCAAATATGAAAGTGAGGTTAAGAGAGATGGCGAATGGAGAAGGCCTAACGTCACACTGAATCAGACTCCCTCTGCCCTCTGTCTCTCATTACCTGCACCCCTGTGCACCTGCCACTCTGTACCTGGAAGATTCCCCCATCTCACATGCTGTCTGGCCGCTGTTATGTGCACACTGGCTGCTTCCTCTCCCTGTTCTGCTCCTTTATTCTTTCTCTTCCCTCACCTGGAGGTTGACTTTGACCTGCTGATGAGACTCGGCTCTCTAGAGCATTGGAACAGAGGAGTCCGTCTTCCTCACCTGGCCACTGCTGTGTTCACATATCTTTTGGTTGTTGCTTCTTCTTTGGCTAATATGGCCTTCCCAGCCCTCTGTACGGCAGGTACCCAACTGCTGGCTCTCCGCTGTGACAGCTCTGTGGTGCTCCCTGGGGATCCCCTAACTACACAGTTTCTTGACGTGGGACAAGCAGATCTGGTTCGACTTAGTCCAACTCTCCTCACTTCCCAACTTTTAATCTTTTTGTCTAGCGCCTTGGACGAAGTGGCTGATCTCTGCAGGAGAAAATTCATCACTGTGACTTCAAGGTCTGAGGGTGGCCTGGGACCTCATGAGAGCCCCCAAAACTGTTTGCTTATCTTTAGTTCTCCCATTTTCTCAAAGACAATTCCAAATATTGATCGTCTCTCTTTTACTTTAGTAGATGATCTCCATTCAAGGAGGAAAGAAAGGCTCTTTAAATGATTGGCTTCAGCTCTCCCGCTGCTGACCACTCAAATCATATCCATCAATATTTCCCATGTCATCCTTCAATTGAGGTTCAGGAACCCTCCTTTCTTTTTCATTCATTTATTTTTTAAAATTTTTTCCTCCACATTTTTTATTGGTACATTATATTTGAACGTATTGGTGGGAATTGCTATTACATATTTGTACCTACACACAATATAACAATATAATTTGATTAATATCACTCCCCACCATCTCCCCCTCTGTCTCTACCTGCCACTCCTTGGGCCATTTCCTTTACTGTTCTCCCTTTGATTTAGGAGATCTACCCCCACCTTTATTTTCCTTTTTCCTCTCTAGCGTATGCATTTGAGAAAAAAAAAATATAACGTTAACCTTCTGAGTTTGACTTATTTTGCTTAACATGATGATCTTTAGTTCCATCCATTTTCCTGCCAATGCCATAATTTTATATTTATTTATGGCTAAATAAAACTCCATTCATTGTGTATATATACTATATTTTCTTAATGCATTCATCTGATTTTTTTAATATTCTTTTTTAAATACTTATTTTTTTAGGTGTAGATGGACACAACACAATGCGTTTATTTTTATGTGGTGCAGAGGATCAAACCCAGGTCTCGCCTGTGCTAGGCGACTGCTCTACCAATGAGCCACAATCCCAGCCCCATTCATCTATTGATAGACATCTTTGCTTATTCAATAGTTTTAATAGTTAGACTGTTGTGAATTGTGCTTCAATGAACACAGGTATGCATGTATTACTGTGATAAGATGACTTTATTTTTTTCAGGGTAAATATGGAAAAATGATATAGCTGGGTCATATAGTAGTTCCATGCCTAGTCTTTGAGGAGCCTCTATACTAATTGCCACAGCAGTTGAACTAATTTATAGTCCCACCAATAGCAATTACTGCTGGTGCCCTTCTCCAGCATTTCTTGTTCTTGATGACTGCCATTCTGACTGGTATGAGATGAGATCTCAGTGTAGTTTGAGTTGCATTTCCCTAGTTGCTAATGATGTTGAACATTTTTTTTCATGTATTTGTTGGCTATTTGTATTTCTTCTTTTGAGAAGTATCTGTTAAATTCATTTGTCTGTTTATTAACTGGGGTATTTGATTTTTTGAGCTCTATAGTCTAGATATTAATTCCTCTGTCAAAAGAGCAGCTAGCAAAGGTTCTCTCCCATTCTGTGGAAAACTTCTTTTAAGGCTGCCCAGGCCTGTCTTGTCATGTGCTTCTGAAACATCCACTGCAGGGGCCTGTCCTTCTCTTTCCTGTCCTTAGCCTCCTTTTCATTATTTCTCTCCCCATCTCCCACAGAGTACCAAGTCTCTTCCATTTTATATCTCCCTGTCTTTATTAGGTGTGATTGACAAATAAGAATTGTACGGATTTACAGTGTAGATGTGATGTTTTCATATATGTCTATATCTTAAAGTAATTAAATAAAGCTAATTTACATATCTATCACCTCACATACAAATAATTTTTCAGTAAGCATTTAAGATTCACTCTTAAGAGATTTTTAGGTGTTACAATATACTGTTATTTCCTGTAATCTCCATGTGGTACAATGGACCTCCAGAACTTATATTTACTCGTCCTGTTTAACTGAAACATTTTTACACTTTGATTAACATCTCCCTCCTGTATCACCCCTCACAAGAACCACCATTCTGTCTGTGTCTGAGTTCCACGGTGCTGGGTAGTCAACCCAGGGCCTCAAGCATGCTGCACAAATGCTCTACCACCAAGCCACGGTCCCAGTCCAAGTTCAACTTTTAAGATTCCACATGTAAGTGGAATCATGCAGTATTTGTCTTTTTGAGCATGGTTTATTTCACTTAACATATTGTCCTTCTAGTTGTTGCAAGTGACAAGATTTCCTTCGTTTTAAAGCTGAGTAATATTTCACTGTATATCTACCTACCATATTTTCTCTACTCATTCATCTATCAATGGACACCTGAGTTGATTCCACATTTTGGCTATTTGGACTTATTCTGCATAAGAGTGCAGACACCTCTTCAAGGTGCTGGTCTCATTTCCTTGAATAGATACCATTGCTGGGTCATATGGGAGTTTAGTTTTTGTTTTGTTTTGTTTTTGAGGCTAGACTCTTCCACTCTAAATATTTCCTCTTTGGGCTTCTCTGGTTGCTATGTTTCATCTTTCCCTTGTTCCACCCATCAAACACACCAAAAAATCATTTTTCTTTATTGAATTAATTTCTTTCTTTGCTGTTCCACTCCTCAAAATATTATAATAAGGCTTCCCTTCCTATACCTCAACTAATGCTGTCCTTCCTCTGTGAGGCCATCATGGACTCCTTAATTTCTAGGTCCAATGGAAAATTTTCAGTCCTCTGTCTTAGGACATCTCTGTGGCATTTAAGATTGACTAATCCCTCATTTCCCTCAGCATCCTTCATTTCATACATTCAATCATTCAAAAAATACTAGGTTATATTAGGCAGGGTGTCACACACAATTCTAGGAACTAAAAATACAAAGTGAGCAAAAAGACAAAGCCTTTGCCTTCTGAGAGCTTACATTGTATAGTGGGGAAAAAAGAAATGAATAATTAAACAAGAATTTATAAATAGTAAGTCAGACAGTGATAAGTTCTTTGGAGGAAAATAAAGCAATTAAGGGGCATAAGGAGAGCCAGGGAAGGGGCAGACTGGGGGAGAGGTGGCAGGGACAGTGTTACCATTTTATAGGGTGATCAGAGAGTTGTCACTGTTGAGGTCACATCTGAGCAGTAAACAAAGGAGATGAGAGAGGAAATCTGGTGGACTAGTAGAGGGCAGAGTGTTCCAGTTAGAAGGAAGAATCACAGTAGAGACCCAGAGGCAGGAGAGCACCTGACATGTTCCAGGAGGACCAAGGAGCCTAAGACAGCTAAGGCAGAAGAAGCCAGAAGACAGGAGCTAAGACACTACAGGGAGCAAGGAGAGCAAGGTCTACAAGTTAAGAGGCTGCCATAATAGCCAACGGAAGAAACCGTGGACAGACCCAGGGAGAGGGTGACGCAGGGGATCCCACTGTTATTTCACATTTTGAAGGTATAGCTGACATGAAAGAAATGAGTCAGGGACCCTGAGGTCCCTCTCTATTCTAGGTAGCTATATGTGGCACTTTCTTCTTAGACCTCTATTGTCTTTCTATCTTCTAAGCAGCCCTGCTGGAAAAGGCCAAAAATGACCACGATGGCTTTCTCTCCTGCCTAGCCCACATCTACGTAGCCCTTGCTCTGGCCAACTCTGGGGGCTTAGGCCAGTCTCAATTCACCAGGCCTCTGTAGCTTCACCACCATAGTGACTGGCCAGGTTTTCCCTCTTTCAGGCCAGTCAGATCCTGACCACAATCCCTGGCTCTCCACTTACTTCCTCACTAGAACTTATTCTTCAACCATACTGCCCTGATGTAATATTTGCAAATTGTGTGTGTGTGGTGAAGGTAGGCTTAAGAGTCCTGGGGTATGTTTTCATTCATTTCCTTTAAAGATATCCACAAGTGATATGTGCTATCTATTTTATTATTAGCAACTAAAGCAAAAGAGTGGCAGAAAGATTTCAATTTTAATATCCTAATACACTTGTGTAGCCTGTCAGAGCCTAAAGTTAGTAAACTAACCACTGAGACTTCAAAATTCTGTTACTGTAACTGACCCTTCTATCCTCAATTATATGCTATTTTTACCTAACACTATAAATTAGATGTCATAATTATTTTTTAACTCAATTTTTGTTTTTAGTTACCTTAAGTCTTAAAATATTATGTAATTACAAATTAATTCTGATGGTATATCTCCTCTCCTGTAACTCTCCTCATGCATTGGCAAGAGGACCATTGGCAATCACACTCACATGGCTGTCCCATAACCCTGTGGTTATGAAACAAATACAAATTACAAATTTCTGCCTTTGTAATTCTAAGTCAAGTCATTTTTGTTCTAGGGATGTGCTTATTGGGATTCTCCAAATCCTCCAGCAATATCTCCTCTCTCTAAAAGATGCCTTTGTTCTTGTGTATGTTTATTCCAGAGAATCCAGGGATCTGGCCTATTTTCTGCCCAAATGGACCTGGAGATTTGGCCCCATCTTGGGCTTGACACCTTCCTTTTCCATGGTATGACACCAGGCACACTTCTGAACAAAATCTGCTTGCCCTTTTCAATACTACCCATTTTAATTCACTCTTTCTTTTTTTTTTTTTTTTGGTTGATTATTTTATTTATTTATTTATTTATTTTATTGCTTGTTCACAACATTACAAAGCTCTTGACATATCATATTTCATAAATTAGATTGAAGTGGGTTATGAACTCCTAATTTTTACCCCAAATGCAGATTGCAGAATCATGTCGGTTACACATCCACAATTTTACATAACGCCCTATTAGTAACTGTTGTATTCTGCTACCTTTCCTATCCCCTACTATCCCCCCTCCCCTTCCCTCACATCTTCTCTCTCTACCCCATCTACTGTAATTCATTTCTCTCCTTGTTTATTTTCCCATTCCTCTCACAACCTCTTGTATGTAATTTTGTATAGCAATGAGGGTCTCCCTTCATTTCCATGCAATTTCCCTTTTCTCTCCCTTTCTCTCCCATCTCATGTCTCTGTTTAATGTTAATCTTTTCTTCCTGCTCTTCCTCCCTGCTCTGTTCATAGTTGCTCTCATTATATCAAAGAAGACATTTGGTATTTGTTTTTTAGGGATTGGCTAGCTTCACTAAGCATAATCTGCTCTAGTGCCATCCATTTCCCTGCAAATTTTTGTCATTTTTTATTGCTGCGTAGTACTCCACTGTGTATAGATGCCACATTTTTTTTATCCATTTATCTATTGAAGGGCATCTGGGTTGGTTCCACAGTCTAGCTATTGTGAATTGTGCTGCTATGAACATCGATGTGGCAGTATCCCTGTAGTATGCTCTTTTAAGGTCTTCAGGGAATAGTCCGAGAAGAGCAATAGCTGGGTCAAATGGTGGTTCCATTCCCAGCTTTCCCAGGAATCTCCATACTGCTTTCCAAATTGGCCGCACCAATTTGCAGTCCCATCAGCAATGTATAAGTGTACCCTTTTCTCCACATCCTCGCCAGCACTTGTTGTTGTTTGACTTCATAGTGGCTGCCAATCTTACTGGAGTGAGATGGTATCTTAGGGTGGTTTTGATTTGCATTTCTCTGACTGCTAGAGATGGCGAGCATTTTTTCATGTACTTGTTGATTGATTGTATATCCTCCTCTGAGAAGCGTCTGTTCAGGTCCTTGGCTCATTTGTTGATTGGGTTATTTGTTATCTTATTGTCTAATTTTTTGAGTTCTTTGTATACTCTGGATATTAGGGCTCTATCTGAAGTGTGAGGAGTAAAAATTTGTTCCCATGATGTAGGCTCCCTATTTACCTCTCTTATTGTTTCTCTTGCTGAGAAAAAACTTTTTAGTTTAAGTAAGTCCCATTTGTTGATTCTTGTTATTAACTCTTGTGCTATGGGTGTCCTATTAAGGAATTTGGAGCCCGACCCCACAATATGTAGATCGGAGCCAACTTTTTCTTCTATCAGGCGCAGAGTCTCTAATTTGATATCAAGCTCCTTGATCCATTTTGAGTTAACTTTTGTGCATGGCGAGAGAGAGGGATTCAGTTTCATTTTGTTGCATATGGATTTCCAGTTTTCCCAACACCATTTGTTGAAGATGCTATCCTTCCTCCATTGCATGCTTTTAGCCCCTTTATCAAATATAAGATAGTTGTAACTTTGTGGATTTTCTCTGTGTCCTCTATTCTATACCATTGGTCCACCTGCCTGTTTTGGTACCAGTACCATGCTGTTTATGTCACTATTACTCTGTAATATAGTTGAAATCTGGTATCGCTATACCGCCTGATTCACGCTTCCTGCTTAGAATTGCTTTTGCTATTCTGGGTCTTTTATTTTTCCATATGAATTTCATGATTGCTTTATCTATTTCTACAAGAAATGCCATTGGGATTTTGATTGGCATTGCATTAAACCTATAGTGAACTTTTGGTAATATTGCCATTTTGATAATGTTAGTTCTGCCTATCCATGAACAGGGTATATTTTTCCATCTTCTAAGATCTTCTTCTACTTCTCTCTTTAGGGTTCTGTAGTTTTCATCGTATAAATCTTTCACCTCTTTTGTTAGGTTGATTCCCAAGTATTTTATTTTTTTTGAGGATATTGTGAATGGAGTGTTTTTCCTCATTTCCATTTCAGAAGTTTTGTCGCTGATATACATGTTGATTTTATATCCTGCCACTTTGCTGAATTCATTTATTAGTTCTAGTAGTTTCTTTGTAGACCCTTTTGGGTCTTCTAGGTATAGAATCATGTCATCCGCAAATAGTGATAATTTAAGTTCTTCTTTTCCTATTTTTATGCCTTTAATTTCTTTCATCTGTCTAATTGCTCTGGCCAGTGTTTCGAGAACTATATTGAATAGAAGTGGTGATAGAGGGCATCCCTGTCTTGTTCCAGATTTTAGAGGAAATGCCTTCAACTTCTCTCCATTTAGAATGATGCTAGCCTGAGGCTTAGCAGAGATAGCTTTTACAATGTCAAGGTAAGTTCCCGTTATCCCTAGTTTTTCTAATGTTTTGAACATAAAGGGATGCTGTACTTTGTCGAATGCTTTTTCTGCGTCTATCGAGATGATCATATGGTTCTTATCTTTAAGTCTATTGATGTGGTGAATAACATTTATTGATTTCCGTATATTGAACCATCCTTGCATCCCAGGGATGAATCCTACTTGATCATGGTGCACAATTTTTTTGATGTTTTTTCATATTCGATTCGCCAGAATTTTATTGAGGATTTTTGCATCTAGGTTCATTAGAGATATTGGTCTGTAGTTTTCTTTCTTTGAGGTGTCTTTGTCTGGTTTCGGAATCAGGGTGATGTTGGCCTCATAGAATGAATTTGGAAGAGCTCCCTTTTTTTCTATTTCCTGAAATAACTTGAAAAGTATTGGTATTAATTCTTCTTTAAAGGTATTGTAAAACTCCGCTGTATACCCATCCAGTCCTGGGCTTTTCTTGGTTGGTAGTCTTTTGATTGCTTCTTCAATATCATCCATTGATATTGGTCTGTTCAAATTGTGTGTATCCTCCTGACTCAGTCTGGGCAAATCATATGACTTAAGAAATTTATCGATGTCTTCACTGTCTTCTATTTTATTGGAATATAGGTTTTCAAAATAATTTCTAATTGTCTTCTGTATTTCTGTAGCATCTGTTGTGATATTGCCTTTTTCATCCTGAATGTTAGTAATATGAGTTCTCTCTCTTCCTCTCTTTGTTAGCATGGCTAAAGGTCTGTCGATCTTATTTATTTTTTCGAAGAACCAACTTTTAGTTTTGTTAATTTTTTCAATAGTTTCTTTTGTTTCAATTTCATTGATTTCCGCTCTGATTTTAATTATTTCTTGCCTTCTGCTACATTTGCTGTTGTTTTGCTTTTCCTTTTCTAGGGCTTTGAGATGAAGTGTGAGCTCATTTATTTGTTGGTTTTTTCTTTTTTTGAGGAATGACCTCCAGGCAATGAATTTCCCTCTTAAAACTGCTTTCATTTTGTCCCATAGATTCCGATATGTTGTGTCTGTATTTTCATTTATCTCTAAGAATTTTTTTATTTCCTCCTTTATGTCTTCTGTAACCCATTGATCATTCAGTAACATACTGTTCATTTTCCATGTGATGTAGGATTTTTCCTTCCTTCTTTTATCATTGATTTCCAGTTTCATTCCATTATGATCAGATAAAATGCATGGTATTATCTCCACCCCTTTATATTTACTGAGGGTTGCCCTATGGCATAATATATGGTCTATTTTTGAGAAGGATCCATGTGCTGCTGAGAAAAAAGTATATCCATTTAATGATGGTTGATGTATTCTATATATGTCAGTTAAGTCTAGGTTATTGATTGTGGTATTGAGTTCTATAGTTTCTTTATTCAACTTTTGTTTGGAGGATCTGTCCAATGGTGAGAGAGCTGTGTTGAAGTCACCCATAATTATTGTGTTGTGGTCTATTTGATTCTTGAACTTGAGGAGAATTTGTTTTATGAATGTCGCAGCACCATTATTTGGTGCATAAATATTGATAATTGTTATGGCTTGTTGGTGAATGGTTCCTTTTAACAGTATATAATGTCCTTCCTTATCCCTTTTGATTAACTTAGTCTTGAAGTTGATTTTATTCGATATGAGGATGGCCACCCCTGCTTGCTTACGAGGACCGTGTGCGTGGTATATTTTTTCCCATCCTTTCACCTTCAGCCTGTGTATGTCTTTTCCAATCAGATGTGTCTCCTGGAGGCAGCATATTGTTGGATTTGTTTTTTTAATCCATGATACCAGCCTATGTCGCTTTATTGGAGAGTTTAAGCCATTAACATTTAGAGTTACTATTGAAATATGGTTTGTACTTCCAGCCATGTTTGATTATTTATCCTTTTTTTTTTTTTAAATTTAGTTTGTTTCTCCATGATTATCTTTCCCCCCGCCCTCTGTCTTTACCGAGGCACTTCCCACTGATGGTTTTGGTTACTGTTTTTCATTTCTTCCTCGTGTAGTGTTTTGCTCACGATAATTTGCAATGCTGGTTTTCTGGCTGCAAATTCTTTTAACTTTTGTTTATCATGAAAGATTTTTATTTCATTGTCATACCTGAAGCTTAATTTTGCTGGATACAGAATTCTTGGTTGGCATCCATTGTCTTTCAGTGTTTGAAATACGTTGTTCCATGACCTTCTTGCTTTCAGAGTCTGTGATGAAAAATCCGTTGTTAACCTTATTGGTTTACCCCTGAATGTAATCTGCCTCCTTTCTCTTGTAGCTTTTAATATTTTCTCTTTTTTCTGTATATTGGATATCTTCATAACAATGTGTCTTGGCGTTGGTCTACTGTGATTTTTTTGTGTGCTCGGTGTCCTGTATGCATCTACAATTTGTATATCCTTTTCCTTTTTTATTTCTGGAAAGTTTTCTGTAATTATTTCATTCAGCAGGTTACTCATTCCCTTGGTTTGAATCTCTGTACCTTCTTCTATCCCAATGACTCGTAAGTTTGGTTTTTTTATGTTATCCCATAACTCTTGGATGTTTTTCTTGTGATTTTTTACCAGCCTTTCTGAGTTGGCTAGACTCTTTTCAAGATGATATATTTTGTCTTCATTATCTGATGTTCTGGCTTCTACTTGCTCCACTCTGTTAGTGATACTCTCACTTGAGTTTTTAATTTGGTTTATCGTTTCCTTCATTTCTAGAATTATTGTTTGATTTTTTATAATCTCTATCTCCTGATAAAGATGCTTAACTTCTTCTTTTATCTGTTTATGTAATTCATTTTCAATGTGTTCTCTCACTGTTTGAGTTTGCTGTCTCATATCCTCTTTAAGGTTCCATTCCATATGTCTAAGGTGTTCCTTGAGTTCTTTATTGACCATTTTTCTGGTGACTCTAGGTCCTCCTGAATATTTAGGCTGTCCTGCATTGTTTGTACTCTTTTTCTTCATTGCTTTTTCATGCTGCTCATGTTACTTCTTGTTCTGTTTGACTGCTGAGTTACTGTTTACTCCTATAAATTTATTTGATGCTTGGGAGGAAAGGTATTAGAAGGGAAGGGAAGAAGTCACTAAAGAGAATGAGAGTAAGCAGGTAGAATTCAAGCAAGGGGGAATAAGAAAATTGAAAAGAAATGAAAAGAAAAAAGAAGAAAAAAATAGGAAATAAAAAAGGAAAAAAAATTTTAAAATAATAAAAATTAAAAAAGTGAAAATTAAAATTAGAAGAAAAAAAATTTTAAAAATTTTTAAAAAATTAAAAAACAAGAACAAAAAATGAAAATGAAAAAAACCCAAATCAAAAAAAAAAAACCAAAAACAACAACAACAACAAAAAACCAAAAACAAACTAATAAATGCAGTCTTAGAGTTTGATTAACTTCTCTTCTAGTAGGTGGAGCTGTGCCCACCAGGCCAAGCTTCTGTCAATACGCGGGAACCAATCACTGTGCAGCAGTTCCCCCTCCCAGACTGGGCGAGTCTCCAATCCTGAGTGCCTAGGGCCTCCTCTTGTGTCTAGTCACTTCCCCACTTTTCCTCTAGCCAGGCCCCTCTCACCCGTGACACTCACCACAATACTGGCTACATGCCAGATCTGCTGCTCCCGGGAGCCCTGTTTTCATGAACGACTGGGCACACTCTCCCTATTTGCCATTCCCTCGGACCCTAAGTTTGAAGAGCTTGGGGCTGAGAATCCTCAGCGAATTTTACTTGCCCTCCGGTAGCCACACCCCCGGTAGCTAGTGCAAGAGACCTCAGTTGTCAGCACTGGTGGGAGTGGTAGCCGGGAGTTCTGCGCCGTGGGTCCCGCGCCACTTCTGATTCCCTCCGTCTGGCTATCGTGCTCACGGGAGAGCTGGGAGGGGCCCTTAAGGTTTCCCCAATGTGTGTAGAGGGAAGGCTAGGGGGTTACACACCTGGAGCCGCAGGTTTCAATGAAGTTATCTCTTCCACTGCAGTCTGGTGACGTCAGTTCTCTGCCATGGTGGTATCTCTTGCAAATGGCGACAGTTCGTTTCCCTTTGCTGGGTGACCAATGCAATGGGTGGGTCCTCACTGTCTCTCCCAAGCCCCGTTTCAAACCTGTGGCCACTACCTATGAAGGCTCGGTTGACATTTACCTCCGTAGGATCAGAAGGGCTGACCAGTTGTTTCAGCTGGATGGATTAGTGCTGAGTCACAGCTGTTTGTCTGCGGGAAGCAGGCGAACGGGAGCTTGAATTCAGCCGATCCGGGCTCATTGTGTGTTCTGAGAGGCCCAGACTGTTCGCCCGAGATCCACGTCAGCTCAGCATTGCCTAGTGATCCTGAGCAAACAGAATTTAGACTGTTTACGACTCCCTATGCCCGCACAGCTGAAGAGGTCAGAGACTTGATCTCTCCACGCCCGCCGCCATGTTGGATCCCTTAATTCACTCTTTCTTATCACACACACTATGAAAGTCCCTGTTTAGAAGCCAGACACTCTTCCCTCTTAGATGTTGCAATTATTTTGTACCCCACTACATTCATTTGGATTTACCTAATGTTTACCCTCTTTGTGGCTCACCACTTATTGCACTGCAGATCTTTTTTTTTTTAAATAATTTTTTAGAATCATTTCTCTGTCCCTGAAATACATGTTTATAGTTCCTCTAGTGGGGTCTGTGGTGGTAACTCAGGTTTTGTTAATAATTTGTTTTCAAATGCCTTCATTTCACCTTGTTCTTGAGAGCACACAACCCAGAGTGAGGGTATTTCCTCTGAGCACAAAAATCATCGCTCCCCAACTCTGGGCTTTCAGTGCTGCGGCAGAGTCTGCTATTGGTCTGGTTGATATTCTTTCATAGTCACTCTTCCTTTCTCTCTTTGTCTTTGGTCTTCTACAGGCTCACCATGACAGGCTGGGTTTCCATTTTTTTCAACTTACCACCCTAGTTGATATATATTGTGCTTCTTTTATCTTTGAATCAATTCTGAAAAATTATCTCCTATCAACTTATCATATGTTTCCTCTCCTCTGGGACTCCTATTGGTTATATTAAACTTCATTTATCAATTAACTTTAATAGTTTCTATTTGCTGCCTTCTGGGGAATTTCTTCTGATAAATATCCCAATTCACTAATTTCACTTCAGTTTTATTTAAACTTGTTTAACTCAGCCACATTCACAGAGTTTTTTCTTTCAATTTTATTTTTCCTTATGAAAGTTTTCACTGGTTACTTTTCAGATCTGCCTAGTTGTGTATGTCTTTGTAGACTTTGATTTATGTAAACTTATTTCCTTGTCATTCTGGAGATCATGAATGTGACATCATGTTGGGCTGAAATTAATCTGGGAGAATCCTGGGGGGGTCTGGCTGGGCATGCTTTCCTCCAAAGAAGATCAGTTTATGCCAGGAGGTGATCTGCTGCTCTGGACCCAGTTTAGCCCCATTGAGAGCTCCAATTTAAAGCAGAATTTTGAAGCTCTGCTTTTGCCTTTGCTACCGGCTCATTTTCTGTGATGCTGATGCTTTTAAGGAATTGCTTTTAAGGAATTCTGCCTTTTCATTTGTTTATATTTGTGGTTTCCTGCTCCAATCAGTTTCAAGCTCTCAGGTTTATTCTTGTTTTTTTGCCCTTAGAAATTTCCTTAAGTCTTCCCAACAATGCATTCATTACAAACTAGCTTCTACCCACAATCTAGGTTTGTTTATTTGTATGTTCTACTAGCAGGAGGACCTAGAGAATGCGTACTCCAACACACTGCTGGAGATGGAAGAATTCAGGAGAGGCTGTGTGGAAGAGGAAATAACAAGATAGATAGGAGTGAGGCTCAGGTAAGAAGATCACTAACAAGGATCCTAGAATAGCCCAGGCAGGGGATGACAAAGGTCCAAAATAGGGAGTAGAACGGCAGGTCAGATATTGTTATCAAATTGCCACAATTTATCGATTAAGAATTTCTGAATAAGCTTTTCCAATAATAACTTAAAGGAGTACTTAATACTTGATATTGGCAATTATCATTATCAAGTATTAAGTACTCCTCTCTGGGTTTGTCTTTTTCAAAAAAATATTTATTTATTTATTTATTTATTTTTAAATTGATTTTATTTTTTAAATACATGACAGAGGAATGCATTACAATTCTTATTACACATATAGAGCACAATTTTTCATACCTCTGTTTATATATAAAGTATGTTCACACCAATTCATGTCTTCATACATTTACTTTGGATAATGATGTCCATCACATTCCACCATCTTTGCTAACCCCCTGCCCCCTCTCTTCCCCTCCCACCCCTCTGTCCTATCTAGAGTTCGTCTATTCCTCCAAGTTCAAGGAATCAAACACCTACAAGGAAGCAAAGCACCTGACATTTACTCAAAACTTTGACCTTGACAAGAGTCACAGTTGAACTGTGTAATTGCTGCAACCTGTTTTTAATCAAGATCTGTAACTGCCATAGTTCTCTGCCATTTTGCCACACTGCATGCTGATACAGCCATATATAAGAAACACCTGCTGCAGAATTCTCTAGGTGCTTCTTGAGCACCTTTGTAGTGCAATGGTTGCCGTCATTTTATATACACATACAAGCTCACACACACGAAGAGATAAGCTATGACATCTTTAGAAAGGGAAAAAGGAACATTTGCATGAGCCTAATCAACCTATTGGGAACTAGCTTGTTCACTGTCTACTTTGTCTGGTCTTCTGTTATAGTTTGGATCTTGCATGTCCCTCAAAGACCCCTGAGTTAAAAGCTTGGTCCAGGGTCATGGGGGAGCTGAAGCCCAGGGGGATTGTGGGACCCCAGCCCTTCTTCTTCCTTTCATATTCTCCCTGCCATAGGTGAGCAACTGTGCTGCTCTGCACTCCTGCCGTGATGCGCTGCCTTGCCACAGGCTGAGAAGCAACAAAGACAACCAGTCAGGGACTGAGACCTCTAAAACTGTGAGCCCAACAGAAATCTTTTATCAGTTGATTGCTTCAGGTATCATATAATGACAGAAATCTGACTAACACATCCTCTAAAGCATCCACGTTCTGTTGTAAGGAAAACAGTAATGCGAAAAGGAAAATAATCATGTATCACTACTTACATTTTGTTAAAACTGTTAACTTCAGGAAAATGAAGCAGTAGTTTGAACATGCTAAACCATAATTAGCAACAAGGGCGCCAAGTCAACTACTAGATTTCTCTCAGAATTTTAAGAGCCTGGGCATGTTTGCTGCTGTCCTACATTCAAGGTTTGTTGTGCTTTCTTTTTAAATAGTTATGGAATGCTCAAATTTCTGAAATGCACAGCAGACAAACACCCACCATCCAGGGAGCATAGTTAGAATGTTTAAAACCTGGGTTTCTCAAGGAAAGAGAGCCTGATTAAAGAAATGGGAAAGACAGCTATCTAAATTCTGTTTTAGTTATTTTAGTGCCTTGATAGTCAATATTGCAAGAAGAATAAATACAGCTTTTTAAATTGTGTCTCACGGGCACCTTAAAGGAAACAAATCCACAAGACAGCCTAGTTGTGGCCCAAGCCTGTTCCCTCCTCCAGTCCTGTGCTCCTGAGGGCACCACCACACACCCCTGCCCAAGGCAGGCAGCAGCACTCATCTTTGTTCCCACCACCCTAACAATCTCTTATCAGGAGACCCTGAGGGCTGAGCCACACATGGATCTCTCTTCTGCTTGCTTTTCTCCACAGCGGCTCTCTGTCCTCAGCCATGGTCACCAGGAAGGTCAATACAATAACTGCTGCTTCTTCCATCTCTCTGCTTTAGCTCTGCCAACCCTCCTCGACTCACTCTCTCATTTATCTTTATGTAAATAGAAATGGATTCTCTTCTGCTTCAGATGTTGCCACTGTACTCAGAATTCAGCCCCAGCTCCTCCTGCGACCCATGCCACATGGTGTACCCTCCTAAGCCTCTCTCCTCTCCTGCCTACCCATCTGCTGCATACCCACCCCACTGGCCTCACTGTTCCCTCTGCTCACACCATCTCTGCAGAGGCTCCTCTGACCATCCCAACAAAAGCAGCCGCCTCATCATACCTGACCAAGCTCCCTGCTCCTTGTGTCATGGCATGTGTCACCATCTATAATTATTTTATTTATTTCTTATCTGATACCTTCACTAGAACAGAAGGTCCTTGAAGACACATAGTCTGCTATTCTTACTTCCATAAATCCACACCTAGAACTGTGCCTGGCAGACACAGAATTTTATTAAAATATTTGTTGAACTAAAATCTCATTTCTCAATCATTTTTTTCTTGAATGTTATGACTATTTTGTAATTATCATCTACTATTTGGTAGCTCTTTCAGTTTATTTTATAGTAAGTTGAACAATCTTGGTTTTGTCTCTAATTCAGATTACTAGGTTGGGTTCTACACAGCACCTACCATACTACCCATCAATAAACACAACAGCAAGTCTTTATTACTGTTAAAATTAACATTTATATGAATAGAATTCTGGTTCAACAAAGAACCAATGATTCTGAGCATTCCTTCTTTAAACCCCAGCCCATCTTTACTACCAGGTCATTTCTAAACATCTGCTCCTCTCTCTTCAATGTCTTACCAGTTCCTGATTCCACCAATATTCAATTCAACAAGGACTAATTCCAAGTCTACCATGTGCCAGGCACTGTGCTAGGAACTGGGGGTGCCAGGGTGAAAGGAGGAATGAACTGTTCATAGACATCTTCTCATTCCACACATTGATTAATCCCCAAGGTCCTTCCCCTAGCATCACACCTAATATGAAGCCACTGCCCAAGAAGATACATGACGGATCCAGGAATGCGAGACTTCAATTAAGAACAAAGACTAACTTCCAACTGGAAGATCTGGAAAGAACACTGCCTCCAATTCTAAGCTTGCATCCCAGACCATGAGTTGTCTGAGGGAGTGATTAAGAGAAGCAAGAGTTGGATGCTGGTGAGGGAGGTCAGACAACCGTCATGAGGGAGACTTTGAGAACTGGGGAGACACAAGAGGGACAGTCATCCATCTACTCAGTGTTTCTTGAGGCCTACTATTAGCTAGCCATTGTTCTAGGCCTTGAGCTTCAGCAGTGATCAGCACAGAGAAAAATTTCTTCTCATGCTGCTTTTGTTCTGAAGGTGAAGAAGATTTCTATTTCAGACTCCATCTGAAAAAGTGAGCAATGCCAAAATTTCCCCACCCTTCTTCATCTGGAAGCAATAGAAAAGAAATGGCAAATTGGGTGCAGTGGCACACACCTGTAATCCCAGGGGCTTGGGAGGCTGAAGCAGGAGGATTGCAAGTTCAGAGCCAGCCTCAGCAACTTAGTGGGACCCTAAGCAACTTAGTGAGACCCAGTATCAAAATTTTTTAAATAGAGAAAGTAATAAAAAGGGCTGGGAATGTATCTCAATTTTGAGACCCAGTATCAAAATTTTTAAAATAGAGAAAGTAATAAAAAGGGCTGGGGATGTATCTCAATGTACCTCTGGGTTTCAATCCCTGGAACCCCAAAAAAGACAATCAGGTGGGTCTGAGAAGAAAGTGTCCAAGCCAGTCAGAATCCCCTACTAGATGAGAGGTGGGTAAGATTCTAGCAGTACCTGGGAGTTGGAGAATTATCTTGGAGAGAATGTCAGAAGTGAAAGGGCCTCAGGATGGGGACAAGGATACAGATTGCATGACCTGACAACTGAAGACCAGGAAAGTGCTGCTAAGATATCAATGGATACAGATAAAGAGACAGGTGGACAATTCAAGGACAAGGCAATCAGGTTTCTCTCAGCAGAAATCAGTGTGAAGAGATGCCCATTAGCCAGGACAAGATGTTCCCCCAGCCCCAAAGCCAGAATGCGAAGCAAGTCCCTGAGACTTTGACTCCATTCTCAAGAGGATGAAGGGAAAAGGGAAATCCTGAGTTGATCGAGTTCAAGATGGAAATGATCAGAAAAACAGAATAACCAAGGGAGTATTTTCTGCCACAAGGGAATTTGAAATTATCGAAGATACCCATTAGCTGCCTGCCAGCAGCTCCTCCTCATTTGTAGCCCTCCAAAACCTACTAACTCAGTGTGGCATCTCTGGGCTCCTGTTACACCAGAGATAAGTTCTGGTTTCAGACTTGCCATGATATGAAAAGAAAAGCTAAATAAATGATATCTGGGCCCATGCTAAGGTCCATCTGCACCCCTCACTCTGTCCATGAATATTATCTCCAATTCTACATATTGTGAGCACGTCTGCTCTATCTGAGGAAGGCACAGAGTGTCTCAAGAGACCAGAGAGAAGCAGCAACAGGCCCTGCCTTGGGATGTCAGGGAAGGCTTCCTGGAAGAAGTGACAACTTAGCTGAACCCCTACGAGTAGAATTCTGCAAGTGGAATGGAGGGCAGAGGTGGGAGATGGCTCTCTAGCTGAGGAAGGGGTGGTTGCAAGTCATCAAAAAGCAACCACAGCTGGATCTCCATGAAGCAGGGAGAGGAAGGCAGGAAAGGTGAAGCTGGCGAGCAGCGGCCAACCCAGGACAAGGCTTACAGGTTGTTCTTACTCGCTCCCTTCCAGTCTCTACAATCATCTACAGTCTTCTTCCTGAAGCAAAGATCTGGTTTTATTCTGTCCTTGCCTAAAGCACTCAGAGGCTCCCCGGTTTTGTTTTTTTTTTGGTCCCAATGAAGACCCTTGTGATGGTTTAGATATGAGAGTGTCTCCCCAAAACTCATGTGTGAGAAAATGCAAGAATTTTCAAAGGTGAAATGCCTAAGTTATGAGAGCCTTCCTATACCGAAATGGATTAACGGGACAGTAACCATAGGCAGGCAAGGTGTGGCTGAAAGAAACAGGTCATGATGAGGGGTGCTCTGGGGTTTATATTTTGTTCCTGGTAGGTGGAGTTCTCTCTCTGCTTCCTGGTTGCCATGTTGAGCAGCTTTCCTCGGCCACGCCTCTCATGGAGATCTTCTACTTCATCTTGGGTGCAGAAACACGGAGTTGGCCATCTATGGACTGATGAGACCTCTGAAACTGTGAGCCAAAACAAAAATTTCCTCCCTTATGTCATTCTTGTCAGGTCTTTTGGTCACAGCAACACAAAGCTAACTAAAACATCCCTCTGCATGGCATCTGTGCCCCTTTGTCCAGGAAATTCCAGGTTTACCTGTTATCCTGGCAAAAGTGTCCTAGTTTAGATAAAAAATATATGGTTGCATTTATCAATAATACCTTCCTCACCTCTCTGGACTCCTCTGGTACCCCTCTTGCCCTCCACTGAGTCCTCAGGCCTCACTAAGCTTCCACTTCTTCAGGCCTGCTGGCTATCTCTGGGCCTGAACTCCTGTTTCCCTACCCCTGGCTTCTCGTACACTGCTCACCTGGCCTGAGACAGTTTCTTCTCTCCTCATTTGGCTTGGCTCATTCTGAGGGGTAGCAAAATAGTGTTGTGAAGATTGTTATGAAGATCATAAGAATTAAGACATTTAACAGTATAGCCAGCAGGCACAGTGTCAGTGTTGGCCTAATCTAACTCTCTTTTGCAGGAGGGAACCCAGTCCTCTGGTTCCAGCCTGGACATCACCTTCTCCAGAGAGCCTCCCTGATCTCTCAAGGCAGGACCAAGTGCCCTCCTGCAAGCTTTCATGTCCTTTCCTCATTCTGACACCCCACTGTCAGATTGGACCTGATAAGGTCTGTCTCTCACACTAGCCTGGAAGCTGCAGCAAAACAGAGCTCTTGTTTATCACTGATATCTGGAAGTTAGCACACTGCCTGGCACACAAGAGGCATTTGATAAATTCTGTGAGTGAATAATTTATCCACTCTTGGTACTAAATACAGAACTGTTTGCTTTATTCAAATAAAAAGTTAACCTGGGACCTCAACACCTGAGAGATCCTAGTCAATTTGATAAAGAATCTGGCAACTTAGTTTAGATTAAGCTTGATTCTCCTAATTTGAATTGTCAAAAGGCTTATATGACATTTTTATAATACACATAACTCATTAGTGAAACAGAAAAGAGTTTAGGTTGGATAGCTTCCTGACCGAAAATTTATGAACAGTTGAAAAATCAGTGTCTCTCACTATTTCTTTTTTTTTTTTTAACTTTATTTCACTCATTATATCTTTTTATGATATCTGGGCCAAGTATTGAACCCAGGGTCTTGCCCATGCAAGACAAGTGTCTACCGCTGAGCCACAACCCCAGCCCTCAATATTTCTTTTAATTATTCCAAAGATGAAAAAAGTTGACCACTGCATGATAAATAAAAGTTGGCATTTTTAATGTAGTTAATACCTTTCTAGTCTTTTAATTGACTTCTGTAGGTGACTGTGGCTTTTTCTATCTATTCATTAATTCCAATGAAAGCCTTTAATAGTTTCACTTATGATCATTTTTCATGCATGAACCATGGTTTCCTGTATTTTTAAAGTAAAAAAAGCTTAAAAAGGTTTTAATTGGATTACTTAATACCAATCACATTACAGAATAACTATGTTGATAAACTTTCAAATTTCTATAGTCAGTTTGTAAGTCCAGGAATACTTTGCAATGTCTGATAATTGATATAAAGATACTTTCAGGGAAATGCAAAGGCATGTAACAACCATCCTCAACATAGAAGACATCAGTAAATGCACCCAATTAATGAGCAACACATAAAAATTATATGCAACTTCTTGAAAAGTACCATATGTACCTAGGTGTGGCCAAAGAGCAAAGCCAAAGTCAGTGCTGCATTAGTGGCAGATTCTTTATGATATCTGAGAATGGTCCCGTTCTGTGTTTTCAGATAGACACCTAAGTTATGCAGTAAGCCAGATGCTGAGAAGTGCTATAGGAAAAATAAGCAGGGAGCACCACTGGCAGTGGGGAGATGGGAGTTGATTTTTAATAAAGTGCTCAAGAGAGCCCCTCTGAGGCTCTAATACCCCAGTGAGAATGCACCAGATGAAAAGTCCTGGGAAAAAGAAGCACTTCTCTGGCCCACTGGAAAGGAAGCTCAAAGTGCCACAAGAAGAGACTGCTGGCTGCTGGCATGCACCTATTACATGCTATGTGCTCAGCTGCCTACCGGCCATGGAGGATACTCCCTTCACCAAGGTATTAAACAAGTGTGCTCTGGCAGGGCACCAGCATCACTGAAGAGCTCTGCAGTTGTTGCCATTTGCAGGCTGGAGATGACCACAGGGATGATGTAGCACATTAGGGTTCCCTGATCTCAGTGAAAACACTAGGATCTCAGAGCCATGACAGCCAGGTATAACCAAAATAAGTCATAGGGATGCAATGACATCAAGTTTTTAACTGCAGGAAAGTATGACAGAAAACAAATCACAGAACCTACATGAAATAGATGGGCAGCCTCCTAAGTGACAGTTGCCATACATAGATAGAAATCCAACTAATGCCATTAAGGGGCTTCATATCCTCTTGCTCAATTCCTAAACTTGGTTCCCCTTTGAGGAAGAATCCTACAATGTAGTCATAGATGTACATGGTAAATCTTCCCCAGAGCCTTCCCTAGAGGTATCTGAAGTAATTTACTTACAAAGAGAAACACACAGGCTTTCCAGGTCTTATTAGATACTGCCTCTGACTGATGCTAATTTCTGGAGTTAAAACAACTATAGTCTATTGGTCAGAGTGGAATTTATAGAAACCAAGTGACATAGGAAGAGTCCAGGATCCGCCACACTACAGGTCTTGTAAAACCACAGGCCTATTCTTCTAGTTAATTCCATGGCCTCAGAAAGTACAGTGGAAACAGAAACACTTTGTAACTGAGAGAATCCCCACCAGGGTTCCACCACCCTTACAAGGCAGGCTTTTATGATGAGAAGAACCAGAGAGAAACCCCTGTAACAACTCCCCCCACCAAATATTTCTGGGGAATTCGCAGAGACTAGTGCCAATATTAAAGCCTTAAAAGTCATAGAAGTGGTGATTCCTACCATATTCTAGTGTAACTCACTGCTTTTCTCATCAGCCAGGTGGACTGTGGAGGGGACTGCTGAAGACTGCAGGAATAATCGGGTGGTGATGCCCCTCACAACTGTGGCTCCAGTTGTAGCATTTTTACTAGAACAAACCAACCCAGCTCCTGGGATCTAATGTACAGCTTCAGCCTAGATAAATCTCTATTATTAAATATATTTAGAATCAGTTAGCCTTCATGTGACAGGGACAATAGTATATACCTTTACAATTTTTGCCTTATAGCTACACCAATTCTGCTATGTCTTTTAATAGAGGCCAGAAGGGCCTGTGTTTTCTGGATATCTATTCCACAGGAAATTACCCTGGCCCCCTATACTGATGATACAATGCTAACTGGACTTACACAGCAAGTAGCAAGCATGCTTGGTGCTGCATGCATGCAGAAGGTGGGAGGAAAGTCCTAGGAAAATTCAGGGCCTACTATATCTGTGACACTTTTAGAGTTTTCAGTGGTCTGAAGCATGTCAGTGAGAGACAAATTACACCTTGAATAAACCAGTATAAAGAAAGAAGCACAATATCCACAGGCTTCTCTGAATCTTGGCGCACACACGTGTGCTGCTCTCATCATTACTGTCCATTTTGAGTGAGGACCAAAGAAAAAAAAGGCTCTGCTATAGGTCCTGGCTACTGGAGGGCCTGTCCTAATACCGAGGTCATATAATCTAGCAAAGTCAAAGACACTGCAAATACCCCGGGGCAAACAGAAGCACTCACTGAAGCTTCTCACAGAGCTGTTCCCTCAGGCTTTGGAGTAATGCCATGCCTTTTTCTTCTATCTATGATTATTATCCCCTTGGCTTACTGCTGGACCCTGACAGAGACTGAATGCTTGACTCCAGGACACACTAAGTGACTGTGTCCCCTTATGTAATGAGTGTTATCTGATCCACAGAATATAAAATTAGACACACACAGCAGCATTCTATTGTGAAATTAAGTTGGCATATATGAGACCAGGTGAAGCCAGTTCAGGAGGCCCATGTAAACAAAATAAGCAGGTGGTTCAGACTCCAGGGTACCTGCTCCCTCTCCTTCATTGCTCCTCCCCAACCTACATCTATAACTCATGGAAAATTCCCTTCTGCCAACTAAGAGGAATAAGTACAGGATTGGTTTTTACGTTTATAGGTGAATCTGCAAGCATACCAGCATTATAAGCCCACACAGAAGTGCTCAGAAAGACAGTAAGGAAATCTTCCTGGAAGACAGAATTGCAAACAGTATATCTTCCCATGGCACATCTTGAAAGGCAAGGTGCCAAGCTATGAATCAACGACAAATCCTAAGCAGAGGTTCCTGAATGCTAGCCAGGCCCATAGAAAGAATAAGATTAGAAGACTGGAGACAAGAACCAATGGATGGACCTATCAGGATGTGCACATGATGTAAAGGCATGCATGTCCCTCTAAATGCCTGTCAGAGAACAGAGGAGGCTCTCAAAAGTAGATGGGCAAATGCCCTGTGTAGTAGCCACCATAATCCTCCTTCTCTAGTTACTCCAGTGTCTGCTCAATGGGCTCTGGCCATGCAGTAAGGATGCCCTTGCCAGGCACAAGAAGGATAACATGAACTTTCTCTTGCCAGTATGATCTAGCTATTGTCAATATTGAATGCCCAAACTGCCAAGAGTGGAGGCTAACGCTACATCCCCAGCAGGGAAAAGAGCCAGTTACCTGGTGGCAGATTTACAATGGTCCTCTTCCATTACTGAAGGAGCAAGCTTTGTCTTTGTAGGAAGCGACACACAGTCTGAGCATGATTTGCCTTCTCTGCCTGCAGTCCTGCCAGCAGCACATTAGTGTATTTATAGGGTGCTGCACCTATCTACACAACTAGTCCAGAGGACACAAAAAAAGCAAACACCTCCAAATTCTTTTGTATGAGTTCATCATGACCTCAGTATCAAAATATATGATAAAGAAAATTGGAAAAAAGACAATCCTAATTTTACTCATAGATATAGATGCAAAACTCCTAAACAAAACACTAGAAATCAAATCTAACACTAAATAGAAAAGATAATATATTATGGCCAAATTGAGCTTATTCCAGGAATTCAAGGTTGTTTAAATATTTGGAAATCAACTAATTTATAAAATGTACAGCCAGAAGGCGAAAAACCTGTAACTACCAATATAGATGCTAAATAGAGAACATTCAAAACATAGTCATGAAAAAACTGTTAAAAAATTAAGAATGGAGATCTGCAAAATCATATAGTAAATCTCTCTTAATGGCAAAATGTTGAAATCATTCTCTTGAAGATTATGGGCCAAGTATAGGAAGCCCATGACCTTCAGTACTGGATGAGCAGCTCCACCTAGCATGAGGAAAGGAAGTGAAATACAGAGTATATAGTTTGCAAGTGAAGAAGTAAATCTGCCATTACTCATGAATGATTCTCAATGTAAGGAACCCAGAAGAATCTATAGATAAATCAGGAAAACTGGAAAGGGTTAAGCAAGGTTTTAGTTACAAAATAAATAATACAAAAATTAATTCCACCTATTTACACTCAATAGTTAGAAAATGCAAATTTTATACCCTTTATAGTTGTGATGAAAATAGAGGTGCTCCTCAACAATGGGGATAGGTCCCAATAAAACTATTGTAAATTCAAAATATTTCATGGGAAAAAAATATTGAGCATCATAGCAACATAGCATGTGGTAGGCATTGCAGATTTCCCCTTGAGATCACAGGGCTGGCTGGGAGTCATGGCTCACTGCTGCTGCCCAGTATCACCAGAGAATATCATACAAAAGGTCAAAATTCAAAATTGGAAGTACACATTCTACTGAATGGGTACTGCTCACTGACATTAAGTTGAAAAACCAAATAAGTTGGACCACCCTAAGTTAGGATCATCTACATACCAAGTACCTAGGATCAGATCTAACAAAAGGTATATAATGCCTGTATGTTAAAAAAAGATTATATATATATATAAGAAGTATGCTAAAGAAGAATCAAATGAATGATTGATTTGATATTATAAAGATGTAACTTCTCCA
The DNA here is from genome assembly GCF_052094955.1 of Ictidomys tridecemlineatus. Taxonomy (NCBI): domain Eukaryota; kingdom Metazoa; phylum Chordata; class Mammalia; order Rodentia; family Sciuridae; genus Ictidomys; species Ictidomys tridecemlineatus. Next base: position 7,925,366 of record NC_135482.1, on the reverse strand, counting down.
AATTGATTTAAAGATTCAATGCAGTGCCAATCAAAATCCCAATGGGAATGCATTCTGCTGTCATGTATAAATTTTAAAAAATTAATATGAAAAAATCCTAGTAGGTTTTTAAAAGAAACTTCACAAGCTTTTGTGTATTTCAGAAATAGTCAAAACATTCCTGATGAAGGAAAAGCCACCAAGAATTATTACAAAGGTAGAGTGACTAAAACTATCCATGTAGGGATAGTCATGTAAGTCATACAAAATATGGAGTCCAGAAACAGATCCATGCATATGTATAAATTGCTTTAGGATACAGATGGCACTACAGCTTACTCGGGAAAGGGTAGACTGGGATGGCTGGCCATACAAGTAGAAGTAAAATTAGACTTCTACTTCAATCATACACCAGAATCAATTCTGCATTAAAGATTTAATTGTAGGAAACAAAATTATGAAAATTTTAGCCTACATAGAATTATCTTTGTGATTGAGGATAAGGAAAAATTTTGGAAATAACACAAAATACAAAAAGCCAAAACAAAAAAGAATAAAATTCTATATCATTAAAATCCAGTACTTCTATTGTTCAAAAACTTTATACAGGGCTGGGGCTGTAGCTCAGTGGCAAAGCACTTGCCTTGCATGTGTGAGGCCCTGGGTTTGATCCTCAGCACCACCTAAAAATAAATAAGGATACTGTGTGTTTATCTACAACTTAAAAAAAATTAAAAAAAAAAAAACTTCATACAAAGTGAAAAGAGCAGCCATGATACCGAAAAACGTTTATTTACAAGGTGGAATGCTCATCCTCCAGAATAAAGAATACCAATTAAGAAACAGACAACCAAAGAGAAATGATAAAAAGATATGCACAGACATTTCACAGATGAAGGACATCAATGAGTCACACCTATAAAATGTTTCAACATATGAAAATATGCTCAATTTCGTTTCCAAAAAAAATACATTTTAGTACAAATACGATACCAATTCTCACTCACAAGATGGGCAACTTTTCAAAAATAGCAACGGCAAGGATTGGTGAGGAAATGAAACAACTAGAATTTTGCAAACAATAAGGCATTTCCCAGTACATTTAAAGGTACTCATATCTAACCACACAGTAATTTCATCCCCAAATATATGTCCTAGAGAGCTTCTTGTTCATGTGAACCAGGAGTCTTGTACAAGTACGCAACAAGTATCAAAAGCTCTGTTTTCAATATAAAAAACTTGACACACAGCACTGAAGACCTTATTCTACAGAAAAGTAAACAAATACATGATAATATATACATATAATAAAATACTACGCAGCAGTGAGAACAAATGACAACCATACATAAAGGAACCTTTAGTAATAAAATACTGAGTGGTGAAAGGAGGTCAGAAAAATAAATTTAGAGTGACTCCATTTACATAAAGTTCAAGAGCCTATGAAACTAAACAATACATTGTTTAGAATAGAAATATATATAATAAAACTATACAGAAAATCAAGGAAGGAGTAGCATAAAATTCAAGGGAGTGGCCTCTGTGGATTGAAGAAAAGTTCACTGAGGCAAACACTGTGTGCTGGTGTAGCTGCAGACCATCTACTGCAGACCAGTGTATGAGCCACACATCACTGGGGCCTAAGGAGGACAAAGGCAAGGGATAGAGAGAGAAGAGTCGAAGAGGCTGTACCAGAATAACTTTCTTACTTTATTTTTGCCTTGGGCTAAAGTTGCCAAAATCAGAACATGGAAATCAGAACCATCTGTTGACAGAATAAGTTAGTGAACTGGACAGGATTTACCACTAGAAATTCATAATATAGTATTTCAGAATCTGCTTCAAATCATGGAAAAACATAAATAAAAGCCTATTTTATCTGAGAATGGAGAAAAGATGTTATTTCATCATTGTTTATATAACAGTAAAAATATGGAAATAACCTAAGTGATCACTAATATTTATTAGTCAGCTTTTCACTGCTGTGACCAAAATACCTGACACAACTTGGAGAAAGATGTTTATTTTGGCTCATGATTTCAGAGGTTTCAGTACACGGTCAGCTAGCTCCATTGCTCTGGGCATGAAGTGAGGCATCATGGGTATCAAAATCTGGTCAGCTCATGGCATCCGGAAGCAAGTGTGGGGGGACAGGAACAAGATATAGTCCCCAAGGGCACGCCCCCCACCCCCCATGACCTGCTTCCTCCAACCATGCCCCCTTTTGCTATAGTTTCTACCATCTCCCAGTTGTCTGTACAAATTATAAATCCATCAAATGAATTAATCCACTGATGGAAGTTAGAATCTGCATGATCCAATTATTTCCTAAAAGCCCCACCTCTGGACATTGCTGCATTGGGAACAAAGTCCATGCATGAGCTTTTAGGGACATTCTAGATCTAAACCATAACAAATACAATATTAGTTAAGTAAAATAGAATATATTAATATAACAGTGGTATAATAGTTACAAAAAGTTAAACAGATCAGAAACAGAAAAAAGGATCAATGGAACAGAATAGAGTTGTTAAACAGACACTATTTAGTTTGTATCATAGAGTCATTTTAAAACAATAGAAAAATGGATTAGTGAATAAGTGTTACGAGACAACTGGCTGCCCACTCTCCTTATCTAAAGCCATTCACAAATACTTTGAATCCAGATGAATTAAATAATTCAAACAATTAAAATAAAATATGAGGGAATATATCCTATAAACTTGGTATAGGGAAAACTGTCTTAAACACACACAAACACCACATCTTATACAACCAGAAGAATGGGAAGTTGTTCTCCATGTATGTATAATATGTCAGAATACATTCTACTGCCATATATAACTAAAAAGAATACATACACACACATACACACACACACTCAGTATTAAGGAAAAGAGTGGTGATATAAAACAAAACTTCTATGAAGACACCATTAAGAAAGCCGAAAGATATTCATAGCCTGCAAGATATCTGCAACATAACTTCAGATAAAAGATTTGTGTGAGAATGTGTGTGTGTGCATGCACGAGCATACACAAAAATCCATTCACTTGAACAGCAAACAATCCAAAAGAAAAACAGGTTAATTATATAAATAGGCAGTCCATAGAGGAGGAAATATAAATACCCAACTGATATGTGGAAATAAGCAAATTATACCCTCCTATGCAATGGAAATTTTATCCAAGTGATAAAAATGTAAGGCTTGAAAACATCAAGTGCTAGCAAGGGTGTGAATGAACAGTTATTCTCATATGCTGCAAGCCAGAGTGCAAACTGGCACTGACATTTTGAGAGGCTATTTAACAGCATTAATTAAATGGAAATTGGCATACTTTATGGCCCAGAGATTCCATTTCTAAGGACCCACCCTAAAGAAACATTCACAAATGTGTACAAGGCCATTCACTGAAGCTATATATACATAATAGAAAAAATATAAAACACCCAAATTTCTATCAGTAGGAGCAGAAACTATAATATCCTGGCCCTACTGGAGTTAAAAAACAAGCCAGGGTAAATCTGTAAATATCAACACACATTGAAGACAGTCAAGTGATATTCATAAGTTTAATAAAAGTTTTGGGTAAATACAGAATAATATTATAAACAAAGTCAATTCTAAGTGCTTCTTAATATATGTATGTAAATGCATAGAGAAAGGTTTAGAAAATAACCACCGAATTGCTAACAGTTAACCCATTAGAGGGGATTGTGGGATAAGGGACAGTCAAGGGGGGGGATTAGCTTTATCTATATTATTTGAATTTTTAAAAGTAAGGTTACATTCACTTATTAACTTATGTAATTTAAAGTGAATACAATTTATAAAACTATTATACAAATTTATAAATTCTGTAATAGAGACATGTGAAAAGGCCTGTGGGAACATATTGAAAGGAGATATAGTATATAAAAAAATTTTGTAGCAGTGCTGACATTTTCACTGGGCCTTGCTTTTTTGAATAGGATTTTGTCAAGCATGTATAATTAGGTGGAAGATTATGACAGATTATATTTTCCAAAAATGACTGTGGCAATGTACATCCCATCCAATATGTTTTTCTTTTAGTATGACACTGACATTCCTCCATGGAGAGGTGGAGGTTGATGTCCCTCTCCCTTGATATTGGGCGGGTTTGTGTGATTTCCTTGATCAACAGAATGACTTCAAGTATCACAGCATGACTTCCAAGATTATTTGGCTCCTAGTGGGTCCTCACTACCAATGCTGTGAGGAAACTCAGACTAACCCCCCGTGGAAAGACCACACGAAGAGACTCATGTGGAGAGGAACTGAGGCCCCCAGCAGAGAGCCAGCAGCAACTGTCAGATGCGTGAAAGAGCAGCCTTCAGCTGATCCCTGTCCCAGCATTGGAATCCCCTGGCTGAGGCTCAGATACACATCATGGAGCAGAGACAAGCCAACCCTACTGTGCCCTGTCCTAATTCCAGACCCAGAGAATCCAGGAGCAAAATAAATGTTTCTTTTACATTACAAAGTTTTAGGGTAATATGTTACATAGCCAAGGTAACTGGAACAAACGTTCTAAAGAGAAGAAACTCCATGAGTAATGGAGTGTCACAAAGCATAGTGAATATTGACAGTTTTGGGTGATGCCCAGAAAGATTGGACCAGATGATGAAAGTTTTATATGACAGTATAAAAAAATCAGACTTATCCTTTGGCAGTAGAGAAATGCTGAAAGCTTTTAAGCTGGGAAGGAAATGCTAGGATCTGCATTTTAACAAGACCGGTGTTAAGGAGAGACTAGAGAAAAAAAAAAGAATTAAAAATAGGAAAAGCCCCTATTTTACTTAGTCCTGACAAGTAAAATGGTGGAAGCATCCCTCAGGCAATGCGTTTTGTGACCTTTTTCCTCTGTAGGGTGGGTTGACTTTGATGCTCATATATATTCAATTTCACTTGTATTAAATGTTAGGGAGAAAACTTATGTTCACCCAAAAACCTGTTTCAGATGTTTAAAAGCAGCTTTACTCATAATTGCCAAAACTTGGAAGTAACCGAGATGTCTTGCAGTAGGTAAATGAATAAATAAACTGTGGTACATTCCTACTGAGCACTAAAAAGAAATGAGCTATCAAACCATAAAAAGATGTGGAGGAAACTTAAATGCATATTACTAAGTGAAAGAAGTCAATCTGAAAAGGCTACACATGATTTCAATTCTATGACATTACAGAAAAGAAAAAAACTATAGAGACCATAAAAACATCAGTGTTGCCAGGGGTGGGAGGAGGGAGGGATGACTAGGCAGTACACAGGATTTTTAGAGCAGGGGAACTCCTTTGTAATGATACTGTAAAAGAGTATGCATATCATTTGTTCAACCCCATAGAAGCTTCGGTAAACTCTAATATAAACTGTGGACTTAAAGAGATAATGGTGTATTGATGTAGGTTCATCAATTATAACAAATGTACCACTCTGGTGTGTTACACTGATGGTGGGGAGGCTATACCTAAGAGGAGAAAGGCATACATGAAAACTCTACTTTCCACTCAGTTTTGCTGTGACTCTAAAACTGCTCTTAAAGTCTATTTTTTAAGTTTTAGCAGGGAAAAATATTAGGCTAAATTAGAAAATCAAACAATTTCTTTACTTGTTCTTTCAAACTTCTGATTTGAGATCTGTTTACTTTGTGTGTGTTATAAGGATACTAAGCAAACTGTCTACTATATTATAATCATTTGTAATAATTATCCATGAGCATGCCAGCCTTATACAAATATCATACCATACCATAAACCCTGATTTGTTGGTTTTGTGTTATTAAAATATGCATGCTGTTCTCACAACTGGCTTTGTAAGAAAACTTTATATAAATGTGAACTTGTAAAATCAGTGTATACTAATATATTACAGCTTTTATATTTTGAATAATGAGGCTCTATATAAAGTGAAAGTTTGAGATGCATGGTCCAAGAAGATGGAGAAAATGGGACTCAAAACACGAGGAGCCACTTCTGTAATAAGGGAAAGGCTGTCTGGATGAACACAAAAGCAAAAAAAAAAAAAAGAAAATGAAAGGCACTAATGATATTGTTCCACTCTCATCTGGGCAGACCTTCCACCTACTTTCTGAGAAAATGAAGAGGAAATACGTATTGCAAATTGATAGTTCATGAAGAACATACAGGATGAAGTGGCTCAATTGGTGATCAGATCCTATAGGATCTAGGGGAGCAGCAGAGCTGAAATGCAATAGTATAATTTATTTGAGGCTAGTTTTGTATAATTTTATATTGTGCCTTTTTCTAATGTTATTTATTCTAGATGATTGGCCAATTTGTGGGATAGATAAGCATCTTGGCTTTTCACTTTTTGTTTAGTTTTTGCTTTTGAAAGATGTCATAAATTAAACTCCATCAAAAGTAAGTTAATGAGCCGGGCGTGGTAGCACACCATGAGACCGAGGCAGGAGGATCATTAGTTCAAAACCAGCCTCTGCGAAAGCAAGGTGCTAAGCAACGCAGGGAGGCCCCGTCTTTAAATAAAATACAAAGTAGGGCCAGGGATGTGGCTCAGTGGCCAAGTGCCCCTGGGTTCAATCCCTGGTACCACCCCCACAAAAAAGTTAATGAAAATAAGAAACTAAAATTAATTTTCTGCTTTTTTAAAACCATTCATAAAATATTTAAGGTGTGTAGTCATTTTTAAAACAACAAAGAAGAAGAAAAAAAGTGAAGGAAAAACATTGAAACAATGGATAAAATAAGATTATAGGACTATGTGGGTATTGAATACTAATCCTGTTCTTCATTATCAACATTAAATAAAAGTCAACTATTGCTATATTTCACCAAATAAAATTTTTATTTATTTAGAATTCCTCCCGGTGTTTCTTGGTCATGTTTTGGAATAAACTACATATTCCTTAGCCAAATTACCTGCATCCCAGAGACTGCAAACTTCTGCTTGTCCTTCTGACAACCACCTAGATGAAGAGATAATGGAAGGAGGTAGTGTTGGCTTTGGATCCTCATCATAAAATCGCATCAGGTCCTGACAGAGAATGAGAGAAAGCATGACAATTGGGGAAAAAAATTAATCACATCCCAGATAGTGACATTGATACAGTCAAAATATAGAACATTTCCTACCCAATCAAGAGGATCTTCCTGAGGCTCTTTCTTAGCAACACCTGTCCCTAACCATCCCTATGCATCTGTTCTTCCTTTCTGTAAGTATGACTTTAAAGACCATTATATAAATGGAATCCTACAGTACTCGACCTTTTAAGGTTGTTTATTTTTAACATGGCATAATTCCTGATGATTCATCCAGATTGTAGTGTGTATCCATAGTTCCTTTCTTTTCATTGCTGAGCAGTATTCATGGCATGGATGTTTGTTTTTAAATTTTTTTAGTTGTAGATGAACACAATGCCTTTGTTTATTTATTTTTATGTGCTACTAAGGATTAAACTCAGTGCCTTACACGTGCTAGGCAAGTGCTCTGCTACTGAGCCACAGCCCCAGCCCCAGCCCCTATGGCATGGATGTTTAACCCAGTGAAGGACATCTGGGTTTTTCTACATTTTAGCTATTCAAAAAAGCTTCTGTGAATATTTGTATACAAGTTTCTGTAAGATACAAATAAATTTTCATTCTCTAGAATAAATGCCTACAAGTGCAACTGTTGGGTTATATGGAAGTCATATATTCAGTTTCATAAGAAATTGAAAAATTGCTTTCTAGCAGTTTTTCATTCCTACTAGTTATGAATGTGTGATCAAATTTCTCCACCAGCATTCAGTGTTACCACCTTTTTTTATTTTGCCATTTTGATATGTCATTGTGTGTTTATATTTTCCTAAAGGCCAATGATGTTGGACACCTATTCATGTGTTTGTTTACCACATGTATTTGATGAAATGAATGTTCACATTATTTGCCAATTTTCTAATTTCCAAATTGCTGAGCTTTTTTTTTAATCAATGAGTGCCAAATTTGTCAATGCTTTACTGCATCAACTGAGACCATCTTATATTTTTTCTTTAGCTTGTTGACATGATGAATTACATGAGTTTATACTGATATACTTACAATTCAAGTGTATTCATTTATGACAATGTCTTCTAACATTCATATCTCCTGTTCCTCATGATGAGAATTCTAGTTCTTAAGGATAGTAAAGACAATATTTGGTTCATCAAATATTATACTCACAATAATTTCAGAGCAAAAATGCCAATATCACAGAACAAAAACACCAACTGAACTCAAGGAGCATATTTCTTTACTTTTATTTTACATTTTTTGTTTTAGAATTAAGTAAAATCTTTTTAGGTTTCCAGAGAAAAATCTAAAAACAAGATCTATTTGGTGAGAGGATTTGGAAGCTGGTAGAGAGGATCTAGGTAGCAATCCTCAACTCCTCCACAGCCCAGAAATGAAGCAGCAAAAGAAAAGCTTACCAAGAAAAGAAGAGAGAGGAAAAGGCCATAAGCTTATTTCCTTAACAACAATTCGAAAGAAAAGCAGAGCAAGTTAAAACAGGGCAGGAGCAGCAAAGACAATGAAGGACGGCACACAGTTTAGCCCAAATTGCAGGCAGAAAGCTGTGCCGTGCAGGGCAGCCACTGTGTAGAGTTCACAGCTGGCCACCTCCCTAGAAGAAATCAAATCAACACAGCTTCTCCCCACCTATAGATATACAACCACAGATAATACTTCTGAAAGTATTATGTGTCGTCTCAGTAATCCATCTAGAGGGATTGCTGCTAGCTGACAGCTATGAATCCCCTTCACCACGGACAAGGGGAGTAGGATAGAGCTGACTGAAGAGCTAACCACTCCTGGGCAGTGCCAGCCCCAACCCAATGCTCCCCACAGCCTCCACCAGAGCTCAGGCAAAGATGAGCCAATAATGCCGCATGCCTGTCACAGTGATGGGTAAAACCCAGGTGATGTACATCATCCAGGGTGGAGGCTTCTGTGCCACAGTTTGCTCACAGAAAGTCTGCTTGTATAGGCCCCACAGTCGTAGACAACCACTGTGCCCTGTGCCATTATAAAGAAATCCCTGTGGAGGGGAGTAGAGGCTCAGTCAGTGACAGCTCTGATTACTGCACCTTGTGCCTCCCACACCCAACAGAAACCAGAAGCAGATGCAGCACCCTCAGGCACACAGACTTGGGCCTCTAGGCTGACAAACAAGCACTGGCTGATGAGAAAGCCACAGCAACCAAGGAAGTAGCCCTAGTGCCTCAGCACCTCTAGTAGAGTACATGCTGTGGGGCCCAGAATTTCTAGTTAACTCAATTCCTACTCAAACTCAGACCCACAGAGGGCATTTCCTGAGGATAACCCAAAGCAGCCAGCTGAGAACTTCAGTGCATACACAAAGGCACTATACTCCACAAAGCTACTTTCAGAGAAGCATCTCACAGACACCTGTCACTGCCCAGTGTGCATAGATACAAGCCTATTGACCCATGACCTGTGTACTCCAGAGGAAGCAACAGGGCCTACACTTTCCATGGGCCATCCAGTGCCATATCAACCAGACTACAATACTTCTATCTTAGGCTACCACATACTGCATACTGCAAAGCATACATAGGGGAGACCACACTGAATTTAACAGTGCTGGATATGTGGAACTTTTACTCAAAAAGGCATACTAGTGTGTACCCTGCCTGTTAAATCACAAGTAGAGACCATCTCCTGTGACCCAACAGAAAGCTAATAGGTCCCCGGACACACAAAGATTGAAGGACGCCTCCTAGAATTCTACCAGAGGTGAACTGGTGTGATCATTACCTCCATACCCAGGGAGATGTAGAGGTAAAGCTGAGGAGTGATGGGCATCTTCCAAAGGTCCCAAATCCTGATGGAAGACTCGATAAGAAATCTCCCTTCTTTGGCAATGGAATATCATAAATGTCTCTAATGTCAATTTTGATCATTTGGATACTACTTTTCATACTGAATTGACAAATGTTCCAGTATGAAACAATGATGCAGTATGAAATAAAATATTGCTTCCCTTAACCCATTTGAATGTATTTCATCTAATGTTTTAAAACATTAACTGCAATCATTTGATTTTGCTTCCAAGGGCAGGTTTATAATTGCTCCTCTCAGTCTCTTTTCCCTCTTGAATTACCTGCTCCTGCCTCAAATCCCCCATTCCCTGATGTACTGTTTTCTTCTTTTTATCTTCGTTTGTATTTTTTCTATATTTTCTTTTCTTTTTTCCCTTTGCCCAATTTCTTTCCTCTTCCCTTGTCATATCTATATAGTATAATAATAATTTTCCTAATAATTCATTTCTCAACCTATCCAAAAATATTACTATAATTTTACACTTGGATTAGAGGAAAATGTAGAAGATTTTCAGTATGTTTTTCCCCCATGTATGAATGTTTCCCTAGATCATGGCTTTGCTCTAAAGTGAATGTAGTTGACAGGATTTAGTATCTTCTCTCAAAGTGGTGCTGACACTGAGCATAGCAGAGGATACACACTGAGTGGAGTCTCAATGCTTGGATATCTGCCAGCTTGGGGCACTTAAGAGAAACAAGCTCACTAATAATCCCTTGCATAAAAGTAGAATAGATAATAATCCCAGTAGATATACAAATAATATGAAAAAACAAGGGAATAAGCCATCTCAAATAGCTTACAACACTCAACAACTGACCTAATTGCCACCAGAGGAAGAAATGTCAGATAAAGAATTTAGAAAGTTAATATTTAATATGTTCAATGAACTCAAAGAAGATGTAAGGAATGAACTAAGAAAATAAAAGAAGTGAAAAATCTTTCAATAGAGAGAAAGACTCTTTAAAAGAATCAAACAAAAATCCTGGAAAAGAGTCAATTAAATCAACTAAAAAATTCAACTGAAAGAATCACCAATAGATTAGACCACAAAGAGAAAAGATTTTCAGGCCTTGAAGCCAAAGTATATAATCTTTTTAAATTTTTTTTATATTTTAGTTACAGGTGGACACAATATCTTTAATCTATTTTATTATGTGATGTTGAGGATTGAACCCAGGGCCTCATGCATGAGGCTCTACCTCTAAGCCACAACCCCAGCCCCAAGTATATAATTTTGAATAGAAAGTTGACAATAAGGAAAGATGTTAAGAGACCATGACCAGAATATTCAAGAAATCTAGAATACCTTTAAGAGACCAAATATAAGAATCACTGGTATACAGGAAGATACTGAGATATTCATCATAACTTTTCAGTGAAATATCAGAAAATTTTCAAACCTTAGGAATGAGATAGAAATCCAAATAAAAGAGACTTTTCAGAACCCCAAATAAACAAGATAAAAAAAGATCCCCTCCAAGACACATTATAATTAAAATGTCTAATATACAGAATAAGGATAGAATTTTAAAATCAACAAGAGAAAAATATCAGGTCACATTTAGAGTACAGGTAAGCCAGTTAGACTTTCCCTGATTTCTGAGTCTAGACCCTAAAAGCCAGGAGGATTTGGAATTTTTTTTTTCTTTTTTAGAGAGAGAGAGAGAGAGAATTTTTAATATTTATTTTTTTAGTATTTGGCAGACACAACATCTTTGTTTGTATGTGATGCTGAGGATTGAACCCAGGCCAAACGCATGCCAGGCAAGCACACTACCGCTTGAGCCACATCCCTGGCCCAGGATTTGGAGTCTTATATACCAAGTCCTTAAAGATAATGGTGTCAACCAAGATTATTATTTCCAGAAAAACTGTTCTTCAGAATTTAAGAATGAAAAACTTTCCATGATAAGCAGAAACTAAAAGAATTCATAACCACTAAGCCAACACTATAAAACATACTCATTGAAATGTTTTATGTAGAAGAAATGAAAAATAACTATCAGAACTATTGTACAGCTAAATCTCTATAGAATAGTCAATTAAAGGATGATCAAGCCTGACTTGAGCATTAGAATTAAATAAAAATGGCAGGAAATAAAAATCATCTCTCTATAATAACACTGAACGTAAATCATCTAAATGCTTCAATAAAAACACAGATTGGTTAAATGGATTAAAAAACAAAACCCAACAATATGCTGTTTACAAGAGACTTGATTATAGGCAAAGATATCCACAGGCTGAAGATGAAAGGATGGAAAAATATATACCAGGTAACAGAGAGTGAAAGCAAATAGGAGTAGCTACTTTCGTATATGACAAAGACGACTTCATGTCAAAATTAATCAGAAGAGACAAAAGTGGTCCCTTCATACTGTTAAGGGAATCATCATTATAACAAGAAGATATAATGATTATAAACATTTATGCCCCAAATGTGGATACATCTATGTACATAAACCCTACTCAATATAAAGAATTGAACAGACCCCTAAATAGGAGCAGAATGATTTAAACAGACCTTTCTCACCAATAGATAGATCATCCCGAGATAAACAAAGACTCTCCAGAACTAAAAAATACTATTCATCAAATGGACCTAACAGATATCTACAGAATACTTCATCCATTAAAAACTGAATTTATTTTCTTCTCAGGTACAGATTAAACCCTCTAATAGACAATATTTTAGAACAAAAAGCAAGTCTTACCAAACACAAAAAATAGATAATTTCTTATATTCTAAGAGATCACTATAGAATGAAATTAAAAACAACATGATAAAAAAAAATGGGCGCGATGACTTATGCCAATCCCAGCAGCTCAGGAGGCTGAGGAAGGAGGATTAAAACCAGCCTGCCCCTGAGTTCAATCCCTGGTACCCAAAACAAAACCAAACCATTCTAACACCTAGAGATTAAATAATATACTTTTGAATGAGGGATGGGCCACAGAATAAATCGGGGAAGAAATTTAAAAATTCTTAGAAACAAATAAGAACAGAGATACATCATATCAAAATCTCTGGATGGTATTAAGACAGTTTTAAGAGGAAAATTTATAACACTGAGTGCCTACACATACACACACACACATTCACACACTAATTAAAAATTTAAAAATGAACATTTCAAATAATCTATACTGCAAGGTCCTAGAAAAGAAAGAACAAACTAAGACTGAAATTGGTAGAAGACATGAAATAATTAAGTTCAGAGCTGAAATTAATGAAATTAAGAATAAAAAACAATAGACAGGCTGGGGCTGTAGCTTAGTGGCAGAGCACTTGGCTGGCACGTGTAAGGCACTGGATTCAATCCTTAACACCGCATAAAAATAAACAAAGGCATTCTGTCCATCTACAAAAAAAATTTAAATTAAAAAAATAGGTAAGATCAACATAACAAAGAGTATACTTCAAAAAGATAAATAAGATTGATAAACCCTTAGCCAAACTATTCAAGAGAGAAAAACCTAACCAACAAAATTATAGATGAAAAAGGAGAGATCACCACAGATACTTCTGAAATTCAGAGTATCAGTAGAAACTATTTTGAAAATTTATACTCTAATAAGCTGGAAAAATCTATAAGATACTAACAAATTTCTAGACTCATATGAGCTACCTAAATTGAACCACAAGGATATAGAATGCTAAATAGACCAATATTAAGCAATGAGAATGAAGCAGCAATTTAAAGCCTTCCAACAAAGAAAAGTCCAGAACCAGATGAATGTTCAGCTGAGTTCTTTCAGACCTTTAAAGAAATAATGTCAATCTTTTGCAAATTATTCCCTAAAACAGAAAGAGAGGGAATACTCCCAAATTCATCCTATGAAGTCAATATCATCCCGATACCAAAATCAATGATACATCCAGAAAACTACAGATCAATATCCCTGATAAGCACAGACATAAAAAATCCTTAATAAAATATTAGCAAATCACATTTACAAAAACATTAAGATGATAGTACACCATGATCAAGTGAGTTACATTCTAGGGATGCAAGGCTAGTTCTACATTTGCAAATCAATAAATGTAATTCACGACATAAATAGAATTAAGGACAAGAATCACAAGAGCACCTCAATATATGCAGAGAAAACTTTTTGATAAACTCCTGCACTTATTCATGTTTAAAACCTAGCAAACTAGAGACAGAAGGGACTTGCCTCAACATCATAAAGGCTAAATATAACAAACCCAAAGACAATATCATAAAGAAGGGAGGAAAAGCATTTCCTCTAAAATCAGGAGCAAGACAAGGATATCCACTCTCATCACTTTTATGCAATCTCTAGCCAGAGCAGTCAGGTCAGGAAAGGAAATTAAAGAAACACAAACAGGAAAAGAAGTCAAATTATCTCTGTTTGCTGATGACATGATCCTATGTCTAGAAGATGCACAAAACTCCACCAAGAAGGCTTGTAGAGGTAATAAATAAATATAGCAAGGCAGCAGAATACAAGATGGACATATAAAAATCAATAGCTTTCCTATACTCCAATAATGAATATGCTGAGAAAGAAATTAGGAAAGCTATCTCATTCACAATAATCTCAAAAAAGAAATACTTGGGAATAAATCTAAATCAGTAAGTGAAAGACCTCTATGATAAAAACTACAGAATACTAAAGAAAGAAATTGAAGAACACATTAGTAGATGGAAAGACTTCATATTCTTGGATAGGCAAAATTAATATGGTCAAAATGGCTATACTACCAAAAGCATTATAAGGACTTAATGCAATTCCCATCAAAATACCAATGACATTCTTGACAGAACTAGAAAAAAACTGTCCTAAGTTCATTTGAAAGAATGAAAGATCCAGAAGAGCCAAAGCCATGCTGAGCAAGAACAGAGATGCTCGAGGCACCACAATACCTGATCTCAAATTATACTACAGGGATATAGTAACAAAAACAGCACAGGATTGGAATCAACACAGATATAAATACCAATGGAATAGAGGACACAGAAACAAACCCACATGGATACAGTCATTTGATACTGGAAATAGGTGCCAAAAGCATGTTGGAGAAAAGATAGCTCCTATAACAAATGATGCTGGGAAAACTGAATAGTCATATGTAGTAGGATGAAACTAGATCCCTATCTTTCATCTTTCACAAAGTCAACCCAAGTGGATCAAAGATCTAGGAATTAGACCAAAAACTTTCCAACTGCTAGAAGAAAACACAGGCTCAACATTCCAACACACTGGTACAGACACTAACTTCCTTAACAAGACACCTAAAGTTCAAGAAATAAATCCAATAAATAATAAGTGCTACAGCATCAAATTAAAAAGTTTCAGTACAGCAAAAGAAACAAGGTGTGAAGAGAGACACCTATAGAACCAAAGAAAATCTTTGCTAGCTACTCCACCAACAGGGGATTAAGATCCAGAATATTATTATAAAGAACTTAGAAAACAACACACACAAAACAAACAATTAATCCAATCAATAAATGGACAAAAGAACTAGACAGACATTTTTCAAAAGAAGAAATATCAAATGACCAACAAATACATGAAAAAATGTTCACAATCCCTAGCAGTCAGAGAAATGCAAATCAAAATTACATTGAGATTTCATGCTAGTTAGAATGGCAATCATCAAGAATAAATATAATAGCCAGGCTTGTATCCAAGTGGTCTGGAGGCTGGGGCAGGACTACAAGTTTGAGACCAGCCTCAGCAACTTAGTGAGACCCTGTCTCAAAATAAAAAATAAAAAAAAGAGCTGGGGATATAGATTAGTAGTAAAGCACCCCTGTGTTTGATCACCAGTACCAAAAAAAAAAAAAAAAAAAAAAGAAAAGAAAAGAAAAAGAAAAAGAAAAATATTAAATGCTGGCAAGGATGGGGTTGGGGATGTGGCTCAAGTGGTAGAGTGCTGTGCTTGCATGGCATGTGTGGGGCACTGGGTTCAATTCTCAGCACCACATAAAAATAAAGATATTGTGTTCACCTTAAAAAAAAAAAACTAAAAAAAAATGCTGGCAAGGATGTGAGGAAAAAGTTACACTCATACACTATTGGTGACACTACAAATTATAACCACTTTGGAAAGCAGTATGGAGATTCCTCAAAAGGCTAGGAATGGAGCTACCATATGACCCAGCTATCTAAATCCTTGATATTTATCCAAAAGGACTAAAATCAGCCAACTACAGTGATGCAGGCATATCAGTGTTCATAGCAGTGCAATTCACAATATCCAAGTTATGGAACCAGCACCAATGCCTGCCAAGAGATCAATGGAAGTGGGAGGAATACAAATATATATATATATATTTATATATATATATATTATATATATATATAATTTATTGTTTTTCTCAGTCATAAAGAAGAATGAAATTATAGCATTTGCTAATAAATCGACAGAACTGGAGAACATCATGCTAAGTGAAATAAGTCAGACTCTTCAAGGGTCGGATGTTTCCTCTAATATGCAGAAGCTAAAGGAAAATAAGAGTAACAAAAAGTGGGGGGGATCCTATGAAAATAGAAGGAAGATCAGTGGAGTAGAGGAGGAAAACATAGGAAAAGGGAGAAACTGAAGAATGAAATTGCCAAATTATGCTATGTACATATATGAATATATCAAAGTGATTTTCATTGTTATACATGTCTATTAAGCACCAATTAAAAAATAATAATAAATAAATAGAAGACAGACCAACAGAGTAGAGGAAGGGGAATGGCAGAGGAAGGAGGGGAAGGAAAGAGGAAGTACTGAGGACTCAAATGGAACAAATTAAATTTCATGCATGTTTGATTATGTCAAAATAACATTATAGTTATGTATAAAGATAATACACTAATAAAAATATTTTTTAAAAAAGAAATATGAACACCATGCAGCATTACCAAAAAGGGTTCCATGGAGAACAACTTCCATAAAGGGCTCTGTAGGGAAGAACAGGCTCTCGGGCTGGGGCTGTAGCTTAGTGGCAGAGCGCCTGCCTCGCATGTGTGAGGCACTGGGTTCCATCCTCAGTACCCATAAAAATAAATAAAGAGGGCTGGGGATGTGGCTCAAGTAGTAGTGCGCTCGCCTGGCATGCATGCGGCCCGGGTTTGATCCTCAGCACCACATACAAACAAAGATATTGCGTCCGCTGAAAACTAAAAAATAAATATTAAAATTATCTCTCTCTTAAAAAAATAAATAAATAGATAAATAAATAAAGATACTGTGTCCAACTACAACTAAAAAAATACTAAAAAAAAAAAAAAAGAAAGAAAGAAAGAAAGAAGAGGCTTTCTACCAAAACTCCTCTTGGAGAAACACAACATGTATCTCATTTTAAATCTTAAAGAGATCTATGCTATGTACATATATGAATATATCAAAGTGAATTTCATTGTTATATATGTCTATATATATAAACATATAACATCAAGGGTAAGCCCCTTGATCTCATATATATATATATATATAAAAAGACTGACTCATTTCATCTAGCACCTGTCAACTGAAATGCCCTGAGTGCTATGGTCCACAGAATGCGCCAAAGGAGAATGGCTCAAAGCAGCCCTGAGCGGATCTCAGGTGGCCACACTCCCATTTCTGGGCCTCTGTTTTTCATCTCAGAAGTCAAAAGCAAGTAGCCTAAAAGGTCCCTAGAGTTTATAAAATTTGGAGATTCAGCTTCCTCATCTTTTCTCTCACTGGAGCTCTGCTCTGTCCCATTATTGTCAAGAGCTGCTTAAAGTCAAACTCAGAAGTTGGAACAAACCAAAGTTTCAAATCTCACACTGCCCAAGAGTTGTTTCCAAAATCCTGGCTTTTCCATCCTACTTTCAGTATTGATTTATCTCAGGCCAAGCAGATGACAGTGACGACTGCTGTAATTCTATGCAAAAGATGGAGGAAATCAATAATAACCACCCAAAAAATAAGATATTTGGTGAAATTGGGCTTCTAGTCTTCCTGTCCACTTTATTTATTTATTCTGCTAGAAGAAAACACAGGCTCCAACATTCCAACACCCTGGTACAGACACTAACTTATTATGTGTAATTTTTTTATTTTTAATTTTATTTTTAATTTTATCATTTATCTTTACCTATTGTTCAATATAAGCAAATGGAAAATATAGGAATGAAACTAAAAATAAATGGAAATTTATAATGTTAGAAGCCATGATTCAAATTAAAGGGGAAATGATGGTTTATTCAAAATATGATAAAGAAAACTGATTATCATTTGTAAAAATAAAAATTTTAAAATGGTTATCTAATGTTCTCCATTTATCAAAGTAAACTTTTGGTGGATAAGATTTAAATGTTTTTAAATTAAAGCATAAAAAATAGGGGTTATTTCTTTAAAAATTGGAACAATTACACCCAATAGTGCAATTCACTGATATATCCATATATGCATATAACAATTTGACCAACTGCATTCCCCAGTACCTCCTCTTTCCCTTATTTTTCCCTTCCCCTTGATCTCCCTTCTATTTCCACGAGATCCCTTGTTTGTTTTCTGTTTTTCTGTCTGCTTCCAAGAATGAGAGAAAATTAAAAACCCTTGACTTTTTGAGTCTAGCTTATTTCATTTGACGTGATGTTCTCTAGTTCTATCTAGTTTCTGCAAATGACATAATTTGTTGTTCTGTATGACTGAGTCAATCTCCATTTTTTTTTTGTGTGTGTGTGTGTGTGTGTATCACACTTTATTTCTTTATCTGTTGATGGATACCTAAGCTGGTTCTATAACTTGGCCACTGTGATTGCATTGCTATAGACGTGGGTATGACTTTAATTCTATGGGATAAATACCAAGGAATGGTATAGCTGAGCTGTATGGTAGTTCCATTCCTGGTCTTTGGGGAAACCTCCATACTGATGTCTACAGTGGTTGTAGTAATTTACAGTCCTACCAACAATGTGTAAGTGTTGCTTTCTCCCCTATCTTCACCAGTATTATTATTTGAATTCTTGATGAATGTCATTCTAACTGGAATGAAATAAAATCTCAGAGTAGTTTTGATCTGTATTTCCCTAATTTCTAAAAATGTTAAAATTTTCTCATATATTTTTTGGCCATTGTATTCTTCTTTTGAGAAATGTCTGTTTAGTTCATTTGCCTTTTATTTACTGGGTTGCATTTTTTTAAGTTCTTCGTGTATTCTTGATATTAATCCTGTCAGAAGAATAGTTGGCAAAGATTTTTCTCCCATTCTATAGGTGCTTTATTCATGTTCTTTTGTTTTCTTTGCTTGCAGAAGTTTTTTCATTTGATGCCATCCCATTTATTAATACTTATTTTATTTCCTGAGCTTAAGGGATCTTATTGAGGATTGTTGCCTGCATCCATTTGTTAGAGTGTTGACCCTGTTTTCTTCTAGAAGTTGTGAAGTTTCAAATCTAATTCCTAGGACTTTGAGGCACTTTGAGTTTACTTTTGTGTAGGGTAAGAAAGAGGAACCCAATTTCATCCTTCTACATATAGATATCCATCCAGTTTTCCCACCACTCTTGTTAAAAAGTTTTCTCTCCAACATTGTTTTTGTCACCTCTGTCAAGGATGAGATGACCGTATTGAGTGTGGGTTTGTTTTTGCATTTTCTATTTTAGTGGTCTACATATCTGTTTTTATGGCAGTACCAAGCTGATTTTGACACAATAGCTCTATATATAATTTGAAACTGGGTATTGTTGATGCCTCTAGCATTGCTTAGAATTGCTTTCACTGTTCTGGATCTTTTATTATTACATATGAATTTTAGGACTGTTTTTCCTAATTCTGTGAAGAATGTCAGTAGTATTTTTTTTGAGGAATTAATTTAGTTGGTAGATTGTTTTGGCAATATGGCCATTTTAACAATATTTATTTTACCAATGTAAGAACATGGGAGGTCTTTCCATCTTCTAATGCCTTCTTCAATTTCTTTCTTTAGAGTTCTATAATTTTCACTGTAGAGGTCTTTCAGTGAAGGCAATTTCTTGTAAAAGTAAATATTCTTATCATATATTCAACAATTTTTACTCCTTGTTATTTACACAAACATTTTGAAACATTTAGGTCCACACTAAAACCTGCACACAAATGTTTATAGCAGCTTTGTACATGATTGCCAAAACTTGAAAGCAACTTTCAGTAGGTGAAGGGATGAACTGTGGTACTTCCAGACAATGGAGTATTATTCAATATTAAAAATAAATGAGCCTCTAGTCCATAAAAAGATTGGAAGGAAACTTAAATGCATGTTACTATGTGAAAGAAGCCAGTCTAAAAGGGTATATACTATACAACTCCAACAATATAATATTCTGGGAAAGGTGAAACTACAAGAATAACAACAGGATCAGTAGTTTCTAAGGGTTGAAGGAAAGGAGGGAATTTGAGGTAACACATGAAGGACTTGAAACTACTCTGTATAGTACCATAATAGTGGATACATGTCATTTTCCTTTTGCTCAAACCCATAGAACATATAACATCAAGGACTGGGATTGTAGCTCAGTGGTAGAGTGCTTGCCTAGCATGTGTGAGGCAAAGGGTTTGATTCTCAGCATTGCATGTAAATAAATTAATTAAATAAAGGTCCATCAACAACTAAAAAATATAATTAACAAAAAAAGAATAAATCCTAATGTAAACTATAGACTTTATGTGATTATGATATGTCACTATAGGTTCATTGATTGCAACAAATATACTGTGCTGGTAGAGGATGTTTATGAAGGAGATTGTCATGTAGGAGGGATAGGTATAAGGAGGAAATTCTACTTTCTGCTCAATTTTGCTGTAAACCTAAAATGGCTCTCAAATATAGTCTGTTAAAAGAAAAAGAAAAGCCAAGGTGACTTTTTATAAAGACTTAGAGTAAGGAAAGTCTTTATAAGAATACTTACAATATAGATGTCATAAAGGAAAGACAGATGAATATGATTATACAAAAATTAAAGACTTCCATAGGCAAAAAAGCCATAAAAATCAAATGAAAAACTGAAAATTAATACATGTAGACAATGGATTGACTCTTCAGTAGTCCAACAGCTCTGAAATTAATATGAAAGTGCCTGGAAATATAGTTCAAGGGTAGAATAAGCACTTTGTCAGGGTGAGGGCCTGGGTTCAATCACCAACACCAAGGAAAAAAAAAGGTAAGAAAAAGTTGAGAAACCAAATAGAAAAATAGGCAAAGAATATGAACAGAGTTCACAAGAAAAATAAGCATAAATGCCCAATAAACACATAAAAAATTGTTCAACCTTATATATAATTATAATAAAACAAAAATATTCTACCTCTCATAGTGACAAAGATGAAAACATCTGCCAAGACTCAGTATTTGCAAAGATAACGAAGTCACTCTGACATAGTGTTAAAGATATAAATGGGTGCAGCCCAGTTGGGCTGAGGATATAACTTAGTTGGTAGAGAACTTTCCTCGCATGCATAAGGCATTGGGTTCAATCCCCAGCAGCCCCCCCACACACACACACAAGTGCAATTGCGGAGTAGGAAATTTGGAAGCACCTTTCAAAACTAAAAATCAGTACTGATAAATTTTTAGTAGTCCTACTTCCAGGAAAGCGGCATAAAAATATATGTAAGTTTTTATTGCAACATTGTTTTTAATGGGCAAAACATGAAAAAAATCCATAAATGACTACCTATAGGGAATGATTAAATAAATTAAGATTTGTACATGAAGAGTACAACACAGTTCTATGTGCAGATATTGAAAAACACTCATAATGCATACTTTAATTAAAGAAGCCTGTTTTGGAATAGCATACAATGACTAGTTACATTTATTATGTAGAAAGATAACTAAGATATATTGCTTAGTCCTATGCAGTTTGCAGAGCAATATATATTGAATGATTCCATTTAGGTAAAAGAAAAATGTGTTGACAAATTTCACCATGAAATTCATAAAAAACATCTAGCAACAGTCTCCTCTGAGAAGAGGAACTCAAGGAGGACAGAGGAATAAGGAGAAACTTCGCTCTTCACTCTTTACTATTTTGTTTGGGCTTTTTGTGAAAAGTATTCATTAATTTAAAAAAAGAAATAAAAGCACAAAATTGGGAGTTCATAACCCACTTCAATCTAATGTATGAAATATGATATGTCAAGAGCTTTGTAATGTTGTGAACAACCAATAAAAAAATAAAAAATTTAAAAAAAAAGCACAAACATGAAAGGACTTTTAAACATAAAGCAATGATGCAGCAAAGAGACAGGAATAATAAATTAACATAATTAGAATCAGTATAATTTCCATTTCTCTAACAACCTTGATGAGTTCAAATTTTTGCAAATATTAGAAATAAGTGCAAGAACAAAAAATGTATACTCTTCATTTAGCAAAATAATAAGCAGAAACAGTAGGAAATAGTCATTTATCATCTATCACAATCAATTTGGTAACTCACAACTAGGCTGAAAAATTTGGTCAGCTTTCATTTTGTGTAAACCACTTCACAGCATCCCTATCTGTTACTATGGAAACAACTGAGACCAGAAAAAAAAAATCACAATCTCATTGTTCAATCTCCTTGAAAAGAAAAAGAAGGGTTTTAAGGTGGTGAAAAAATACAAATAGTCTTATTAATTAACAAATTTAATAACAAAAGTTTGGATAGTATGCACAGAGAAAACAGACCCCTGTCATAAATGTACTTTACCTAGTTTTGAAAGCATCATTTAAGCAATTATCTTCTGGTTTTGAAAGCTCTATTCTGTTAAAAATTTCATTTGCTGTTTTTAGGATGATTTTTCTTTCATTTGTAGAAAGAGAATAGTTAAAGAGGTTTCTATTTAAATTTTTAAAGATATTTTTAAGCAGCCCTCATTTTGCCTAAGAAATCGACAATTTCATTTCTTCCTATTCTGCATCAGGAAACGTGAGAATGCTAATGTAGATGCAGTAGCTCTCATGCAATGCATCTGCCACGACAATTAGCTTTACTGTTCAACTTGCAAGGTTCAGCTACAGGAGCAGACTACTGAAGAGGACATACTGGATTGCATCAAATGTTCCGGACAGTAAGAGGAGATCCTGTACAGTCAGTAGGATGATGGGATATTGTGATGACATGGTCATACTTTGAAAAAGGAAAACCTAGTTTTTAAATTTCTTTTGAGAGAAGGGCATTATTTTTTTTTCTCACTGATATAAGTTGTGGAATGATGTGATCACGGCTTCTTCTACAGAAAAAAAAAAAAAAAAGATCAGGACTTCAAGATTGATACCAAAACAGAAAGAAAGAAAGAAAAGTTGGCATTTTATATCTTTGGCTCCAAAGCACACAGGATTTTTCAAGTCTATTTTTTATCTAAAAGTCATCAACAACAAATAGACTAATTTCAAATTTAAATCAAAAGTCATTTTGATTTAATGTTTTATGTTTAAAAAAAACTATGCATTTTCAATCTGTGAGGTATTATATAATTAAGCAACAGTGAAATTTCAATTTTATGTACCTTTCTGAGCTGCTACAAAAAGCAACTGACTCCAATACCTAATTGGGTTGGAGGAAGGGGTTGCAAACAGAAGGTCCAGAAAGAATTCCAACCTCCCTCATAGACATCATGTCAGGAAATATTAAACAAAGCACTGAGCAGGAGGCCAAAGAAGCATCTTTCAACAGTAAAAAGTTAACATGCATAATTTGTTAGTCGTTTACTTCTTCATTAATGAAAATCTGTGAACTGAAGATTCAGTAATAAATAACACTAAGAAAGTTTCTTCTCTCTAGGAGCTTTCTTTCTAGTAGGAAAGACACAGTAAACAAACAAATGAATGAGCATTCCAGTCATAAGTGGAGGATATTTATAGTTGTTCTGGTCAGCTTTTTCACCATTTGACCAAAATGCCAAAATGCAAGAACAATTAGAGGAGGAAAAGTTTATTTAGGGGCTCAGTTTCAGAGGTCTCAGTCCATAGATGGCCAACTTCATTGTTCTGGGCAGGAGAGGAGGCAGAACACCATGGCACAAGAGTGTGGGGACATGAAGATCAAGAAGCAGAGAGAGAAAGCGCTGCTCAACAAGGACAAAATATAAAACCCACAAGAATGCCCCCAGTCACACCCCACCTGCCTACAGTCACCAAATTAATCCCTACTGGGATTAATGCATGGATTAGGTTAAACCTCTTGTAATGTAACACTTTCATCTCTAAACTTTCTTGCATTGTCTCACACATGAGCTTTTGGGAGACACCTAATCTAAACTTTAACAACAGTCAAGATGGTTCTACAGGTTCATTCTCTGGGGATACCTTCCTTCTCCTAATACAGAACAATTAAAGAGAATATATAAATGTGAAAATTAAGAAGATAAGTCTTGCTTGAAATTAAGATTAACATCTTCATGGGCAAAAGCTTCTTAATTTCAAGAAACACACAATGGTTAAAGCTGTGGACTCCTGGGGCTCTGAGTTCAGAAAAAGGCAGAGAAAACCAGGAACTCAACTCTGGAGGGGTATATACAGTGTAAAAGTATCCATTGAATACAGGCTTACTCCTTGAAATTATGTGCAGTCATTGGGATCCCCTGTTTATGAAGGAGGCTGAAATAACCTGCCATCAATCAAAGTCTGGGGTTGTGGCTTCTAAAAGTTACTACACTAGGTTAGGCAAGAGGACACAAACTTGTCCAGCAAGTAAATCATGGCATTCCATGGACGAGGCCCCAGATCTGCAATATCTAATACCAGCCAAAGAAATGAGGCTCAAGCTGCCTTGAGTGTGGTAAGGTTGTCCCAATGGTCAGGAAGAAGCAAATGAAAAAAAAAGGAGAGAGAGAGAGAGATAAGGGGACATATGCATACAGATTTTAAAAGCTAGAGTCACTGAAGATGAGCTTATAATCCAATATTGTAAAATAGAATTGAATTCATTCCTGAAAAAATGAAAATAATAAGTTTAAAAAGTATTAAAATTAAATATGCTTAGAATCCTCAAAAAGATAATGAAAAGCATAATATTAATTTTATGGAATAAGAAAACAGAAAACAGAAAAAAAATAACAAAAAATACCTAGTAGACCTGGGTGTTGTGGCACACACCTATAATTCCAGCAGCCTGGGAGGCTGAGATAGGAGGATCGTGAGTTCAAAGCCAGCCTTAGCAAAAGCAAGGTGCTAAGCAACTCAGTGAGACCCTGACTCTAAATAAAATATAAAATAGGGCTGGGGATGTGGCTTAGCGATTGAGTGCCACTGAGTTCAATCCCCGGTACCCACCCCCAGAAAAAGGAGATATGAAATAAATATAAGTTAATATTAAAAATAAGCAATAAGAGATCCTGGAAATGAAAAATGCACTTATTGAAATAAAAAACTCACTAGACAGGAAGAATTCTGAGTAGGCACCAAAAAAAGAAAAATAAGTTGAACTAGAAGATAGATTAAAGTGCAGCATGGAGACAGGAGAAAAAATATTTTAAAAAGCAGTTGAAAAACATGAAAAAGGACAGATTAAATGACCTTATATCTAATAGAAATTAAGCAGAAAAATTTTGAAAAAATAGAGAAAAAGTAGCATTTGAAGAGCTATGTATCAGAAGATGCATATTGGTACATGCAAGTGCAAACAGAAGTTAAGTAGGTGTATATCCGAAAAGGTCAGAGAATATTGAAAAAAGAACAGAACAGGTGCTGGTGCTGCTGGCTACCTCCCTTGGGATAAATGCTGACATAATGTAAGGGCAGGACACCAAAATAAGAAGAAAACCAAGAGGTCCCCAGTGAGACAGAGGGCTCTTCTAAACTGGTATATCTGTGTGTGAGTGGGGAAGTTGGTGTTGGCCTTATCCTAGGACACAAGGTGGCTTGTGCAGAGACAGGATAAATAAAGGAAGAAGCTGCAGGAACTGCCGCCACTCATCCACTGCCTTGGCACCTGTCTCCACACCCGCTGTGACTCAAAAGCTGTATTCAGAACTACCTTCTGGTCCGCACAGAAGCCCTAGGTGGGGAGGAGATGAGAAAACTTTGAGGGAGGATGATTCTTACCCCTTCCTTTTCTACTCCCCAGTCATGTTTACAGTTCAGGAAGCATCTCCTCTAAGGCCTTCTCTTCTTGGGGTACTAAGATAAAGACTTACCCTGAGGCCTTGAGCCTGAAGTGGGGCATGATTAGCTCTGGTCCTTCTTGGAGGGTGAGGAAAGACGTGCAGCCCACCCAAAGTCCATTTTCCCATTTCCTACTTAAAGCTGACAAGCTGATACTGACTAGGATCTAGCCTTTAGCAATCCTAGACAGAGCAGCCAATAGCTCTAGGGGGTAACCAGTCCATTGAGAAGTATAACTATTTCATAAGGAAAAAACTGAATCTCAGATTTCATTTGAAATACAACATTAGAAAAGATGGACCAAGAATTTAAAATAACTTTAATAAAAATACTGAAATAAATATATAATAAATATGAAATAGGAAGAATGATATGAAGACTGAAACAAATATTAAATATTAAAAACAGAATAGTTAAAATAAAGAACATAGATGGACTAAATAATGGAATGAATATAGCATTAAAAAATGATAAAACTGGAGGATCAAGATGGAGAAACTCATTGAAGAAATAGAAAACAATCAGGGAGCAAAAACTAAAAAGTGAAGTTAAGAGATATGAAGACAGAAAGAGAATTACTAAAATATCCATATAGTAGGAGTCCAAGAAAGAAAAAAATAAACAATAGGAAGCATTTTTAAAAAAAAAGATAACAATCTCAGAATTAAAGAGATGACAGAATTTTTTGCACTGAAAACGGCCATGGATGACAGGGAAGAAAGAGAAAACCTACATTTAAGCATATTTGACAGTCACAGACAAAATAATAATAATAATAATAATAAATAAATTACAGAAATTATGGAGATGTAACTATGGATTAGGCAGAATTCTTAGATAAGACACCAAAAGCATGATCCATAAATGAAAAAAATTGGTACACTGGGCTTCGTCAAATATTTAAATTTTTTCTCTATGAAAAATATTGTTAGAAAAGATAAGTTGGGGAAAAAAAAAAGATAAGTTGGGTTCAGTGGTGTACACCTATTATCCCCTACTCAGGAGGCAGGAGGATCAAAGTTCAAGGTCACTGTGGGCAACTTAGTGAAACCCTGTCTCAAAATTAAAAAAGAAAAAAACTGGATTGCAGTTCAGTGGTAGAGTGTTTGCCCACCATGTGTGAGATCATAGGTTCAGTCCCCAGCACTGAAAACGAAAAGATAAGCCACAGACAGGAAGGAAACACATGCAGATCACATGTCTAGCAGAGGACTTGTATCAGAATATATGAAAAGTTCATAAAACTCAATGGTAAAAAAGAATTCAACTAGAAAATGGGCAAAAGACTTGAAGATGTATTTTACCAAAGAGAATTTATAATGAGCTGAATAAGTACATAAAAAAATGATCATCATCATTAGCCATTTTAGAAACACAAATTAAAACCACCCTGAGATATCACTATAAACTTGTTAGTCACAGATAAAATTAAAATAGTGGTAATACCAAAAGCTATGGATGCAGAGGAACTGGATCTCTCATACATCGCTCGTGGGAATATAAAATGGTACAGTTTCTTATAAAATTTGGTACATACTTATCATACAACCCAACAGCCACACACTTGGACATCTATCCTATAGATATGAAAACTCCACACCAAAAATCTACATAAATATTCATAGCAGCTTTATTCATAAGTAGCCAAAACCTAGAAACACCTAAATAATCTTCATTGGGTGAATGACTGAACAAATTCTGGTAGGTCTTTATAATGTGATTTTACTCAGCAATAAAATGGAATAAATTATTGATATGTGCAACAACCTGAATGGATGTCAAGAGGATTACATTGAGTGAAAAATTCAATCTCAAAAAGTTATTTACTATCTGATTCCATTTATATAATATAAATTACATAAATAAACAACAAAAACTATATAGAGATGGAGGAAAGATTAGTTGCTGCTAGAGGATAAGGTTGGGGGTGTGGAGTGGGTAACATTAGGGACTACTGTGGGGTTGGAATAGTTCTATATTCTTAGTGTGGTGCTAGTTACACAAATCTGTGTAGGATAAAACTGCACAGAACCAAATACAAAAACACAAGTTAAAAAAATATTGAATACTGAATTTAAAAACAAACTAAACATCAAATAAGGTCTATAGTCTAGTTAACACTAACATGCCCATGTCTGTTTCCTGATGTTGGCATTTACATCAGCTATAAAAGGTGTTGACTCAACACTAGAGGAAGCTGGATGGTGGGAACTCTGTACTGTTTTTGTAATTTCCTGTAAGTTTACAATAATTTTGTAATAAAAAGATATTTAAATGAGTAGGAAAAGATAAACTACTCAGTAAATTAAACACTGCCTATCCACAGGGCACAAATAAAATAATATATGGTATAATAAATACAGAGTAAAGTTCTAGAGGAATAAGGACCTCAACTCTTAGGGGAAAATACAAGAGATTTTGATTATAAGAGGAAAGGAAAAATTTCTTAAGATGTTTTATTATACAGGGTTTTAAATATGAATAATTTTAAAGCATAAAGGGAAACTTCGTAATTTGTCCTTATTCATATTTAAAACCCTGTATAATAAAAAATACCAAAAACAAAGTGAAAAGACAAGCACATGACACTGGGAAGGCAAGGAAACAGGCATCCTTCTCAGAGGAATGCAGCCCTGCAGATATCTTGGTTTCAGCCCAGAGAGGGGTCAGACTTCCAACTCACAGATCTGGCAGTCTAATGTGTGGTATTGTGGGCACAAAGTTTTTGGTAATTTGTTACAACAGCGAAAAGAATCCACAGCAATGACTTACCTCTGTTGATTTCCATGAATTTATCCTGAGTGGTAGAATTTCCTGGGACAACACCGTGCCAGCAGGCGACTGCATGTCTTGGTGCAGCTCTTGCTTCAATCCTTCTTTTTCTGTCAACGACATAAAGCTAATATTTTACTTCAGCAAAAAAGAGTAATGTTTTTTAATTAGTTCATAATTTTTAATTGCTTCTCAAGATTCATTCTGCCAACTAATACACATCTGCCAACAAGCACTTAGAGTATTAATCACTTGTTTATAAATGGATACTTCAGAATTATTTTAAAAATACAACTTAAATTCTAGCCCTTTCCCATATCAATTACTGAAGGTCACATGTACCCATTCTAGGTCATCATATTACTATATGCAATAAGAAGTAAAAGAAAGCTATCTTCAACTAGTATATACACAATTGGAGCTTCATAAAGATTTCCCAGGTGGGGACAAACCCTTTTAAAGCAATCATTTTACATATCCAAAATGCTTGCTTATATTCTTTCCAAAAACCCATCTGTCTGAGGATGCAACTACATAGAGGCTGCAGGCTAGGTCTTCTCCCCATCACATTCATAATCAATTTATCCCCACTTTACAAAAGAAAGACATGTCCCTTCATTCATTTTATTAAACTGCAAAGCATAAGAACTTCTACAGTGACAAACAACAGTCGGGGGAAAAACATTGCATTAGGGAGGACTCCTTTATCAAGGCCCAAAAAACCCCAGCATCCTGTCTCATAGATATTCTTTTTATGGCAAAGCAAGCCACAAATAACAGGGTGTTTTGGTCCATACCGGTGTTTGGTATTCAGATATACCGTATTAAAGTATGGGGCAGCAGGACAGGTGACAAGTTTCACTTGATGTCTTTGTGATTTTCATCTCCCAAATATTGTGAAACAATGCATCATTCCTAAGGAAGAGATCACTGAGAGCACAGTAAATGAAAGCCTGGGGCAGGATCTTTATGTCATCAATACAGGGAACTGTGACAAAGCTCCAAGCCTGAGTTCTCCACCTTAGGAACAGAACTCAGTAGTGTAAAGGTAATCAGAACAATGTCTATTTTTACATTTATTCAAATAAATATATATTTTATGGGAAAACAAAACTTTAAATCCAACTTGGCTCGTTGTTTTAGACAATGAGAGTTGGCTTTGTCAACTAGGTTATATGACAGGTACTTTCCAAAAATTAAATGAACCAAATCTGCAGTTCTGAAGAGTTGATAAAAATATATTTAAACCACATGCTACAATAAAATCACTTTATCAAAAAATTATTGTATTGATAGGTATATTGCAATTAACATTTTTATTTTCCCAGTTTCTGAATATATTAAGTTAAATTAAAGTATAATAGGCTTAATTAATAGTTATTTGGTAAATTTTAGTAACATTTTGGGGTTTACTTCCAAAATTAAGAAATTAGTCCTAATGACTATTTTAATAAAACTTTTTTTAAGGAAGATGCTTCAATTCTTTGCTTTCAATAACTGAAAAAAGACTTAGTTAACAGTCAACAAGAGATGAAAAATGTTTTTATAATAAATAAATAATTTTGATATATTACTCTGAAGGAATTCATAAAACTGACAGTACTATAATAAAGCACCTTCTAGTCCCACCTATAATTCATATGAACAAGTTTTTATAGTATTTGCATCTATAAAAATGTAAAACAGAATTTATGCTGAACCTGCTTATATCTATCAATAAGTAATATTCATATGTAGGTAAAGGAATAATCCTATGTATCTCATAAAAGCATGCATTTCCAATAAAAGTATATTCTTTATGTTTGGTAAGTATTTTATATATGTTTGATAGTTTTTACAATGCATTCACATGGTTTTGACAGATTGTGGTTGTGTAATAACAATAACTGTAATAAGAAATCAATCTAGAAGGAATATTTTATCACTTAAAACCTTTGCTCACAGAAGATTTTGAAAAATAATTTCAATTTATGTACATATTTGATGTGAAAAGACTTTGAGCACAAAAACAGCTTATATAAGGATAAGATTTGGAAAGGAATGTGGAATAAAACTATGACTTCAAGGAAAAAAAGAGAATGATGTTAAAATTTCCAGCAGATAAAGACTTCTTGTGTTTTTTCAAATGAATGATTATAGGTACCAATCCAATGGTATTTAGATTCCCTTAGATACTCTTGAATAAAACTTAGTCCAGTTTATTTTTCTTTTCTTCTGTCTTTAATGTCAATATTTATAATAGGCCAGAATTATTTCCTTTGAAGTTATTCATTCTTATAAAATTCCACATCAATCTAAAAATGTATGAGGAGGTACATAATTTTTCAAAATCATTTTAGAAATTATACAAGAAAAATACTTCAAAAAGCAATGGTATGATACATGGTCTTTGCCCTCAAAAAAACTTATAGCCTGAGTGGAAAGATAAGATTAGCATACAGACTTATAGGAGACAATGAGAAGAATTATATAATGAACTTTCTTGAATGAACTAACTGCAAGAAGAACCTGAAACAGGAAGTAAATTTGAACAAGGTTTTGAAGGCTGGCTAGGATTCCAACCACTGTAAAGGAAGAGAAAAATTATTACAAGCAGAAGGAACTATTGGCAAGTTACGCATATATCAGGGATACTGAGGAAATAACAAGAACTTTTTATTTATGGCTGTAGCTTTTCATATTGTTGCAACCTCACATGAAAATGAATAATTAAAATGAGCTTACTTGGGGCTTGGGTGTATAAACACTGGCAAACAGTGACTGGGGCTTAACTCATTCATCTTCTTTCCATGGATTTAATCAGGAGGCGTATTATTGCCCCTTTAGCATTCAGCACCAAAATTCTCTGTGATATGATATGGACTTAGGGTTAGACATTAGGGAAGCAGATTTAATAACATTTTCAAAAGGCCAATTTTAAAGAAAATTGTTAGAGAAACTGAAGAATAGCAAGAATTATGAAAGAAAAATATTTTGCATCTTTGGGGATGCATTTTGGCCTAGAAGAACTAAAATGTAAGAAACCTATCTTATAGTGCAAGAAGGAAGGCAGTTAGCACATAGTTAAGTCTATGGAAAGTCATTCTTTGTATTTATTTATTTAATTTTTGCCATCAGCTAAACACTGCAAGTGAGTGAGGTGTCCTTAGTAAGATTAGATGACAATATACAACATTTCTGGATTTTCAAAAGAAATAAAAGGGAGGACACAAATTTAGTTCCTTAGCAGAAATAAAGTCCCTCTGGCATCAAACCAAGTGAGAAACCTCAGAGGAAAAAAAAAGTAAAGACCCTGCAGGAAATAGTGCTGTGGGGTGTTCGAAGATGAGTGCCCAGATATTGAGGTCCTAAGCAGGAGTAGAAACTATCTAGAGAGAAGCTATAGATCCCGTTGAGCCTGCACCATTCAGATAATACTTCAAGGCAGAACTGGCAAACCCTGCGATAGATCTTAGATGAGATATCAAACTGACAGACTGTCAGACATGTGCAATGCAATAGTGTGTTTTGGAACTGAAATGCTCCACAAAATGAACAAATTTCCAAGCTGTTACATTTATTATTTAACATCTGATTAACATTGTTGCTATGGATTGATAGTATCCTTTCAGGTATCATTTAAGTAAATTAAGTCATTTACTTAAAAGTTTCTTATAATAGACAATGTACCCCATCATGGAAAACATTCAGTGGGCTGATGGAGAACTGATAAGATATAAATGTAAAGTCTTCCAGTGATTAAGTATATATCTAATTTTTGCAGAATCAGAAGTTTAGAAGAAGTTGACTCCAATTTCATTGTCTCAGAGCATAATTACACAAAAGTATCTTCAGGTAATTGGTATTTGTTCTATTTTTAAAACTTTTATTTTGTCATAATTTCAAAATACAGAAAAGTTACAAGAATACAAAAACAAAATCCTATATACTCATCATCCAGATCACCAATTGTTAACATTATACCCCCTTGCTTTATCCTCTTTTCTGTTTCACTATGAACACATATTATTGATGTCCTGTATTTTATATCTGTTGCAGCTTGGGCTTCCCAGGATACATTCTTAAGACTCATATTTCTACATGGGGGGTTCATTAGGAAGTGCTCTTGGAAACAATATCCATGAGGACTGAGGCGGGCAGGACTGGGTTGTGATGTGATTATAAGAAAGGGCTTAACCAATCCTTCTGGAAGCAGAGAGACTGGAATATCTCTTCACAGTTGTCCTGCCTGGAAGCAAGGGGGCTGGACCATATCCAGAAGTCATTGGATGTAGGTTTCCTCAAGGAGGGAGAATGACCTTAGGCAAATAGGCTCTCAGGAATTCTTGAAGAAGAACTCAGCCACCAACCTTCCCAAGCTGGGGGAATAAGTGCCTTAACCTTGGCAGAGTGAAAATGAGGTGTAGCTCAGCATTAGAGCACTTACCTAGCAGATGTGAAGATCCTCAGAACCAGAATGGAAAAAAAGAAAAAAAATTATGACAACAATCTTACATGGAAACAGATGGTCTATACCCAAAGGACTTTAAAACAGCATACTATAGTGATGCAGCCACATCAATGTTTATAGCAGCACAATTCACAATAGACAAACTGTGGAACCAACCTAGATGCCCTTCAATAGCTGAATGAAAAATAAACTGTGGTATATACACACAATGGAATATTACTCAGCAATAAAAGAGAATGAAAATATGGCATTTGCAGGTAAATGGATGGAGTTGGAGACTATCATGCTAAGCAAAGTAAGTCAATCCCCAAAAACCAAAGGCCAAATGTTTTCTCTGATAATTGGATGATAATCCATAATGGGGAGAATGGCATGGGTTGAGAGGAGGAACTTTGGATTGGGCAAAGGGGAGGGATGGGAAGGGATGGAGTATGGGGTTAGGAAAGATGGTGGAATGAGACAGACATCATTATTCTAGGTACAGGTATGATTACACGAATGGTGTGAACCTACTTTGTACCAGAGAAGTGAAAAATCTTGCTCCATTTGTGTAAAATGAATCAAAAAGCATTCTGCCATCATGTACAATTAATTAGAATAAAAATAAAAATAAGCTGGGGTTATAGCTCAGTGGTAGAGCACTTGCCTACCATGTGTCAGGCATTGGGTTCAATCCTCAGTACCACATATAAATAAAGAAATAAAACAAAGGTTAAAAAATAAAATTAATAAAAATTAAGAAACCTTCCACAGAAGTTAATCAAAGCATATGATTACTGGCACAAAATAAGACATGTATATCCCTGGAAAAGAACAGACAACCTAGGAATAAGTCCATACATTTACAGTCAATTGATCTTCAACAAAGGTGCCAAGAACACACAAGAGGAAAGGACAGTTTCTTCAGTAAATGATCCTAGGAGAACTGGATATTCACATGCAGAATAATGAAATTGGACTCTTATTTCACCCCACATGCAAAAATCAACTCAAAATGGATTCAAGATTTCAACATAAATCTACCAGAGAAGAAACTAGGGGAAAAGCTTCTCAGGGCTGGGGTTGTGGCTCAGTGGTAGAGCGCTCGCCTAGCATGTGTAAGGAACTGGGTTCGATCCTCAGCACCACATAAATAAAATAAATTATTTTCATCTACAACTAAAGAAAAATATTTTAAAAAAATTTTAAGATATTTGTCTAAATTTTCTTCTAAACATTTTAAAATTTTGCTGTTTTCCTTTAAGTTCTTATTTCAAATAGAATTTTTTTGTGTGTGCCTGTTATGAGGAAGAGTCCTGATTTCATTTTATTCAATACAGATAATTATCCCACTGTTATTTACCAAGCAGTTCATATATCATCTCAATAGTCCACGCACCTATCCTGCATTGAAACCACACTGTGATTACATAGTTTTAGTGTGATTATTTAGAAAGACAAGCCCTTCACTTTAGTCTTTTCCAGGAATGTCTTGTCTATTTTTGATCTTTTAATTTTTTCCAGATTAACTGTATTGTCAGCTCATCAAATTCATTTTATTTTTTTGTTACAGGGATTGAACCCAGGGGATCTCTACCACTGAGTTTCATCTCCAACTCTTTATTTTTTGAGAAAGGGTCTTGCTAATTGCTGAGGCTGGTCTCCAATTTGTGATTCTCCTGCTTCAGCCTCCCAAGTTGCTGAGATTACAGGCATGGGCCACTACACCTAGCTTTCAAATTTAAATTTACAATCCTTTTATGGATTTAACTGTAATTGCACTGAATTAGCAGTTCCTAATTAGGGGAAATTTTGGTCCCCAGGGGACATCTGGCCATGTCTGCAGACGTTTTTAATTCTCACATAAGAAAAGATGTGTGCTCATAGAGTCCAGTGGGCGAGGGCCAAAGATTAGATTTATTCCTAAGTAGATCATGATTTTTACTTATTACAAATGGTGCCTTTTAAAAAATGATGTTTAATATTTGTATCCAATATTTAGAATATAACTTGATTTTACACTTTGATGTTCTAGCCAGCCATTTTACTAAAACTCCTATTGTTTTTAAATCTGTCAATCTTTTCAAGTTTTATCTATACAAATCCTATCATCAGCAAATGATATTTGTTTCTTCCATTCAATACTTACAATTTACCTTCTGATACTTGTTTTACTATTATGGGTGAAACTTCTAGTACAAAGTTGATTTAGCAAGAATAATGGTAATGCTTTTCTTCTACTTGATTCCAAAGAAATACTTTCATATTCTAATACATGGAAATTTTTAACTTCTATCTTTTTCTTATCTCCAAACTTAATTGCATTTTGGCAAAAATTTTAAAAAGTGGTCTGCATATGATAGATTTTTTTTGAAATGTAAAGAGTTTCCTTACAGCATATATATTATCAATTAAAAATGCAAATTTTGAAAATGTTTGATGAACTTTGCCTATCAACAGTTGAAAAAGATGTTTTGAACATCTATTTTGACAATAGATGTCTTAATTCTTTTCTATATTTCTGCCAACTTTTGCTCATACAATTCAAACGTAAATAAATTTATCTTCTTGGGAATTGAACATTTTATCTTTGTATGATATTAATTCAGCGATACCAGCTTTCTTTTAGTTAGAATAAGCCTCAGTTATCCTTTTCCATCAATTTGCTTTCAACCTTGATGTGAACTTTCAACATACATCAGAATTTCTTTTTCCCCAATTTGATAATCTCTGACTTTTAACAGATGAATTTAATTTACTGATAATTATTGTGATTAATATATTTTGACTTATTTCAATCATTTCACTTTTTTATTTCCATTTGTCCCATTTTATTCTTCTTTTTATTCTCACTCCATTTTTTTTGCCACTTGTTTAGAATTTATGCATTCTGTTTTCTTTTCTATCTTGAAAATTTATCCTTAAAAGTCTATCCTTAAAGAGTTTACAGTTAAGTAATATTTTTAATCTTCTTTCAAAATATACAAATACCTTTGGAATACAATTCTGTAAACCCGCCCACCTCCAACTTATATGTCATGGCCACCCACTGTTTCAGATATCTTTTTTTTTTTACTCAAAAATTAAACATTAATATTTTATAGAGAAACTATTTACTTATAATTCTCTCTCTTCCAACCAATAATCTACCATTTTCTTCTTTTTGAACATATTTTTGGACATATTATTATTTCAATGGTATTGCTCACTCCTGTATGTTTTTTCCAAATTACTAGTAATTCAGTCCTAATAATTTCTTGATATGATTATATTCTTTTTGATTTAAATATTTAAATATATAGTGGCTTCATGTTTTACTTTTCCAATGTCTACCATCTTTGGGAAACCAAAGATGTTCTTTGCTGCTTACTTTCTGCTGGATGATAATCTCATTGCTTGATTTTTAATTGGTGAAAGTCCCATGACCCTAACTTGTGCATTGAGTCTGCTGTCTTCTGCAAAAAAACTGAGATCACTTCAGCCCCTGTTGAGGGCCTGGGTTCAGCCCAGTAATCCAAGGCTTTTGTTCCTAATATTCAAGGCAGGCCCCAAATTCACTTTCTTAACTTCTTATGCCCTGAAGTAACTCAATACCTAAAGCTTCTCATAAACATCAGCTCCAAGTTACTCTGGTCCCAGTTCATATGTTCTGTTCTTATTTCATTTACTTATTTAAATATGTTAGTTGGCCTTTTGTCACGGTGACCAAAAATCCTAATAAGAACTGTTTAGAGGACGAAGTTTATTTGGGCTCGCAGTTTCAGAGGTTCAGCTCATGATCAGCCGACTCCATTGCTCTGGACCCAAGGTGAGGCAGAACACATGGCAGAAGGGCATGACATAAGACAGCTGTTCAGTTCATGGCAGCTAGGAAGCAGAGACAAGATATAATCCCCAAGAAAATGCCCCCGATGTCCCACTTCCTTCAACCAAACCCCACCTGCCTACAGTACACCAACGAATAATCCATTTGATTAGATTATAGATCTCATAATCTAATTATTTCGCCTCTGAACATTGCTGCACTGCACCATGAGCTTTTAAAGGATCTCTCATATCCAAACCATCACATTAAAATTTTTGGAATTAAAGATTCTTGGAGAATTCTCATAGCTCTTATTATGAGGCAATAATGCCCCAGATAATGTTGTCATTTGCAGCTTTTGGCTATTGTGCAATAGAGGGAGCTCCTAGTTAATTTTATTGCTAGAAGTAGCCCTTTAATATTGTTTACTTAAAAAATAGCACGTAGTACACTGTTTTTACAAAAATAACTTCTAACTACCCATCTCTCAATGCCATCCATCTCTCTATATGTATGCTTGCCTAGAATTATGTTCACCCTACATTTATGATGACTATTAAGTAATGAGGTTGGAAGTAACTGATTCTTTATAATAAGGCTATATTGTTTTTACAAGAATAGAATGATGCAGACTGAAAGCAAATATTCCAAGATGTTAATAATGGTTGGTTTGAGGTCAGAGAACATAAATTTTTGGATTTTTTTCTCTTTTGTACATTTTTACTTTTAAATTTTAAAAAAATCAACTTCTTGACATTCATAAGTGCAAATGTTTTAGTAGCAACCACAACTTCAATTATAAGCCCTGTCATCTTGTCTACATGTGATAAGCCAACCCATGACTCTATGTCAACTGTTAGTACAAAGTTAACTGTAGGAAGTAGCAACACACCATTAGGAGTGTGAATTATACAAGCATGACAACAACCTCACAATATAACTTTTGGTTCAGCAGCAATCATATGCTATTTGCAGGGAAATAAAATATTTCCATGATGAAGAATGCTATTACATTTAATGTAGCCCAGAATAATCCTTCTTAGTATAGAAAAAGCTGTACTGCAAATAATAGTACCACTAAAGAGCTCTTTATGGAAAATTAGATGACCAACACGGCTAATGTTTTGCTGGTCTAGTTATAAGCAATGTCTCTGGAGATAGTTTTAATAATAATTACTGCCTCTAAGAAAAGAGACTATCTCTGATGCATACAGCTCAGAGAAGCTAAGTTGTAATTGTGCTTTTTGTAGTTTTCTTTTTTGCCATCAAGCAGCAATTATTCTTCAGCTCATCTCTTCCTTCAAAATCAAAATCATCCATACAAAAACCACCCAAGCTTTCTACCCAAATTAAAATTTGGGGAAAACATTCAGGAATGGCAGGGGTGGGGGTGGGGGTGGGGGTGGTGATGTGTTTATAAAACCTTCTTCAAAGTACCTCTTTTCCCTTGCTAATTTACCAAAGAAGCTAGGTGCAGCTGTCTCAGCTCTAGATCCTAAAGCCTGGGATTCAGATTTCTAGCAATGCATTCAATTTTGCATTCCACTGTAACTAATGTAGAAACATCTTTAAATTCCTTCTGATGGAAATTTACCTGTAAGATACCATCTCTCATCCCTATTTTCTCTAACTCAAATGCTGGTGTCATTTTCAATTTCTCCCTTCCTTCTCCAATATGTTGTCCACTTACCCTATGGCCTCTCCATATGCTGAGCTATCTTTAAACATTACTGTTCCCTCATTTCCATAACCCTGGAGTAGGTCCTATGCCTGGACTAAAACAAGTTTCTCACAAAGCTTCCCTCCAATTCCTGTCTTCTTCAATTCACAAAGCAGTAAGGATTATCTTCAATCAACAGCTGTTTTCAGTAATAAGAAAGCTAAGTTGTGTGACTAAGTTAAATCCCCTTCTGTTCTTCAAGGCCTACAATGGTTCCTTGTCCTATCAAATTGAAATTTATAAATACTGTTTATTGTGTCCTTTATGAATTGCTCTAAGAACTCTAAACTATCTGCACGTTTTTTCTACCTATTCAAGTTTATAGTTTTTAGTCTATTTAGTCAAACCACCAGAAATTACCATTTTTAACCCATTTTTTTGCTTGTATTATTTTCCACTATGGTATGGACTATTTGTTATCTCCTACATTTATTCTCCTATTCTTTCTTAATAACAGAATCTTTAACTTTCATCTGGGCACACTGTTACCCAGGGTAGACTACATTTCTCAGCCTCTGCTGCAGCTAGAAGTGACTAAGTGCTAAATAATATGTAAGCCAAGATGTTATACACAGCTTTCAATAAATGCCCATAAAGGAAAGAAGAATTTCATTTTTCCAACATTTCCTCTTTCCTACTGGTGAGAATGCAAACATACTAGCTGGAGCTCAAGCAGCTATGAATCATGAGGTGGAAGTTAAATGCGGAGTTTGGTACAGCAAAAAGTCGGACAGAGCCCAGGAGCCCCTGATGTTGTAAAAAGTCACATCAGTTCTAGGATACCTCCACTAATTATTTTAGAAGAAAGAAAGAAATTCCCATTATGTTTAAGTTACTAATATTTTCATGGCCACTCCTAGTATCACTTTTAAATACACCTAATTCTGAGTGGTCTATCCATCTCTATCTATCCAAGTTTTCATTGTCTTGTCCCACAAGAATAATGCCCTCCAATTTATATTCTTATCTTTTACCAACTCCAACAAACTGTCAGTTTTATTTATTACTTTAAAATACACTTTAGTTGGGTGCAGTGGCACACACCTATAATCCCTGCAAGCTCAGGAGGCGAGACAGGTAGATCGTGAGTTCAAAGCCAGCCTCAGCAAAAACGAGGTGCTAAGCAACCAGTGAGACTCTGTCTCTAAATATAATACAAAATAAGGATGTGGCTGGGATGTGGCTCAGTGGTTGAGTGCCACTGAGTTCAATCCCTGATACCAAAAAAAGAGTACACTTTAGATTCAAATACCTACATGGAAACAGTTAGTATGACTGTTTACTTAAACTTTTTAAAAAATTTTTATTTATTTTATTCATTTTAGTTGTTGACAAACCTTTATTTTTTATTTATATATGGTGCTGAGAATCGAACCCAGTGCCTCACACATTCAAGGCAAGCGCTCTGTCACTGAGCTACAACCCCAGCTCTAACTTAGTTACTCTTTTCTGAACACAAAAATATACATCTATGCATCTACCAGATAGACAATGAATAGATAAAATACAAATAATCTTAACAGATTTTTAAACAAATTTACAGTAATTTTTTTATTTGTTCTAATTAGTTATATGTGACAGCAGAATGCATTTTGGTTCATTGTACACAAATGAAGCACAGCTTTTCATTTCTCTGGTAGTATACAATGTAGAGTTGCATCATATGTGCAGTCATACATGTACCTAGGGTAATGATGTCTGTCTCATTCCATCATCTTTCCTGACCCCATGTCCTCTCCCTGCTCCTCCCTTCCCTTTGCCCAAAGTTCCTCCACTCCTCCCATGCCACCTCCTATTATAGATCAGCATTCACATATCAGGGAGAACATTTGGCCTTTGGTTTTGGGGGACTGGCTTACTTCGCTTAGCATGATATTCTCCAACTTCATCCATTTACCTGCAAATGCCATAATTTTATTCTCTTTTAAAGCTGAGTAATATTCCATTGTGTTTATATATCATAGTTTCTTTATCTGTTCATCTATTGAAGGGCATCTAGGTTGGTTCCACAGTTTGGCTAATGTGTATTGAGCTTCTATAAATACTCATGTGACTCTGTCACTACAGTATGCTGATTTTAAGTCCTTTGGATATAGACTCATGAGTGGGATAGCTGGGTCAAATGGTGGTTCCATTTCAACTTTCTTAAGGAACCTCCAACTCCAGATTGCAACTCCAGAGTGATTGCACCAATTTGCCGTCCCACCAGCAATGTATGAGTGTACATTTTTCCCCCGCATCCTTGCCAACACTTATTGTTGCTTGTATTCTTGATAATTGTCATTCTGACTGAAGTGAGATGGAATATTAGAGTAGTTTTGATTTGCATTTCTCTAATTACTAGTGAAGTTGAATGTTTTTGCATATATTTGTTGACTGACTATATATCTTTTGTGAAGTGTCTGTTCATTTCCTTAGCCCATTTATTGATTGGGTTATTTATTCTTTTGGTGTTGAGTTTTTGGCTCTTTATATATCCTGGAAATTAGTGCTCTATTTGATGTGCATGTAGTAAAGTCATTCTCCCACTTTGTGGGCTCTTTCTTCACATTATTTTTATTGTTTCCTTTGTTGAGAAGCTTTTTAGTTTGAGTCCATCCCATTTATTAATTCTTGATTTTATTTCTTGTGCTTTAGGATAAGGAAGTCAGGACCTAATGCAACATGATGAAGATTTGGGCCTACTTTTTCTTCCATTAGGCACAGGGTCTCTGATCTAATTCCTAGGTCCTTGATCCACTTTAAGTTTTGTGCAAGGTGAGAGAAAGTGGCTTAATTTCAATTTGCTGCACATGGATTTTCAGTTTTCCCAGCAGCATTTGTTGAAGAGGCTATCTTTTCGCTAATGTATGTTTTCTGTGCCTTTACATCCAAACATTCACTATTCACTCTAAGTAGTACTTTATATAGATTTAATTCAATGATAACATCATGGGCCAAAACACTCTTGGAAAAATTTTTATGTGAAACAGACTTGAAAGTACACAGCGTACCTCAAGATATAACTTCCATGAGAGCAAAAATACCCCCAATTTACTTACCTTCCCTAGAAAAGTGTCTGACAGTATCTGGAAGGCAGTAAGGGCTATTTATTTATTTCAATGCACGTTTATTGTATTAAACAAATAAATTGTGACAAAATATGATTTTTTTAAATGTTAAAAATCACTCAGAGCTCAGCCTGGTAAATAAGATGTGTCATAAAGCTGCGGAGTATCATTTTGGGTTAAAAAAAAAAAAAGCTTCAATCTAGGACTACAAGGCAATAAACTATAGTTATAATCTTATAAGACTCATAAAAATGGCTCAGAAATGAGTAAGCACTATAGTGATTTAGGGACTCACTTCCTAAGCTCACAACTTCCCATGCCACATCTGCTCTAGTGTCAAAGCATTTGCCTGCTGTGCATGGATTACTCCTATACTACCCTCCAGGTCTGTTTAAATACTTAGCTCCTCCAGAAGGCCTCCCCTCTCTACCTACCCTAAAACACAGCTATCCCTGTTGCTCTGTTCCCTGACCCTATTTTCCCTTTCTTTATAAGACTTGTTATATTTTATATCTATTTTGTTTATGTGCGTTTAGTATCTGTCTCTGTCACTAAAGTGACAGTTCCACAATTAAAGGAACTTTTTTTTTTGGCGATGAAGTCTTGCTATATTGCCCAGGCTGGGCTCAAACTCCTGGGCTCAAGTGA
The DNA here is from genome assembly GCF_052094955.1 of Ictidomys tridecemlineatus. Classification (NCBI taxonomy): domain Eukaryota; kingdom Metazoa; phylum Chordata; class Mammalia; order Rodentia; family Sciuridae; genus Ictidomys; species Ictidomys tridecemlineatus. Next base: position 7,883,041 of record NC_135482.1, on the reverse strand, counting down.
TCCTCCTGCCTCAGCCTTCCTAATAGCTGGGATTATAGGTACATGCCCTCCATACTTGGCTTTGAAGGGAACTTTATCTCATTCACTGCTATAGTTCCAAATTTCTGCTGGGTATCTAAATTTCAAATAATAACATTCAATAATTATGTGTTTATAATAAAAGAGGAAGGAAATGAGACAAGTAATGGAAGAAGGAAGAACAAGAAGGTGATAAAGAAGTAACAAAGGGATAAGAAACTCTGGATGAGTCATAATTGGTTATTTTACTCTGCTGTTCATGTCAGTCTGAATTCAAACCTTCATGAGAAAATTTCAGAATGGGTCACTATCTCTTTTGGAGATTTATTTCAAAAGAAAAGGGTCCCTTAAAGAAGTTCCACTACTTTAAGAAGCATCTGGATGGCATTTATTGTTATAATTACAATGGCGACTTCTTTGAATGCCTTTCTACTTTCCAATCCATAAATAAGTCTTGAATGAACATGTAAGAACTCTTGACTAAGTCAGATTGGGGGGGGGGGATAGGATTGGTTTGTATTGATTTTACTAATAACATTTTTAAATTTCCACATTTAACTGACACTTGGAATGAGCTATTTATATTGACTACCAGCATCTCTTTCCTTTTTCTTTTTTTTTTTTTTTTGTTACTGGGGATTGCACTCAGGCGCACTCAATCACTGAGCCACATCCCTAGCCCTATTCTATTTAGAGACAGGGTCTCACTGAGTTACTTAGCACCTCACCATTGCTAAGGCTGGCTTTGAACTTGCAATCCTCCTGTCTCAGCCTCCCAGCTGCTTGGAGTACAGGCATGCAACACCATGCCCAGCTTCAGGATCTTAATAGATGTCTTAGTCTGCTTGGGCAGCTAATAACAAAGTACCATAAAATGGGTGACTTAAAGAAACAGACTTTCAGTTTTAGAGGCTAGAAGTATGAGATCAGGGTGACAGCATGGTCAGGTTCTGGGAAGAACCCTCTTCTGGGTTACAGACTTCCTACTTGTTGTAACTTCCAACACCAAAAAGAGGGTGAGCGGAGCTCTCTGGGGTCTCTTTCATAAGGGCACTAATCCCATTCATGAGGGTTCTACCCTCATGGCCTAATCATCTCCCAGGGCCATCACCTCGTTACACTGAGGATTAGAGTTCAACAAATGAACTTGGTGGCAGGGAGCGGCACAAACACTCAGTCCATAACCACAGACTCACATGTAAAACTAGGAGGCAAACCCCTACTCCTACTGTGTCCTCATTTGTGGCACCAAGCTTAATTCCTTTCAAGGGTCAGTGTGGGAAGCCATTCTCGCACGTGATTGGACACCTCCCGGATTGGGTGTGAGGCGTTCTGGCCAAACATTGTTGGAGCTATCCCCACCCTCTCCAGGTGCAACAGCCTGTCCGTGTGGGGGTGTGACTGACCACTGACCCTGAGGCCAATCAGTGACCCTGACCTTGGAATGCTGCCCCCCTGGACCTTCATTGGATGGAATTTTCCCCTGAATTTCTTGTTCCCCAATAAAAGGCCACTCCCTGGCGTGCTCTCTCTCTCTCTCCTGCTAGCCCTGAGTAAGCCTTGTTGCCCCACTGGGTGGTTCGAGGTGATAGCCAGAGAGGTGAGAGCCGTCTCGGACCTGGTCATAAAAAAAGGTAATTGAGTCTGTGTGTTTTATTTTGACCTCACTAGTTAACTTCTATGCCATGAACCTCTTTAATGAAACCAGCATTCTGGTCACCTGGTGGAGGACAGTTATCAAATTCATACTTCATTAATATTTTTGCTTCCTCAAACTGTCCATTCCTTATGTACAACCTACCAACAAAGTTTGTATTAGATAAGTTAGGGCAAAATAATATTCCTTTATATTCTATCAATTTGTTAGAAAAGATCACTTTATTTTCTCCTGATTTTTATTATAGTATTATAAATAACTCCCTTTTTAAAAAAGTTCAATAGTCTAAATTTGAAGTTTAAGGCAAAATGAAAGGTCCTAAGTATTACCCTGGAAGAATGTTTGGATTATTTTTAGAGTTGTGAGGTGTACTTTAGGAAATGTCAGTTTCTTGATGTATAGGATCAGATGGTGTTGTGTACATATGCCAAGACACAGATCTTAGAAAACAGTACTCTTTCACATTCCAGTTATTAATCAAATAAATTAAAATTGACTCATGATGTCAAATAGAATAGTCACTAGTTAATGTTATTTAAGCTCAAAAACATTTTATTTGACTCTAAGATAAAAGCAATCTGAATTCATGAAATACTCTATTACATATTCTTCATCTTTGTTCTCTATAGTATAAAGTCTGATATCATAATATTAGTACTAATATAGTATTAATAATTTGCCCCAAGCATGGTGGTGCATGCCTGTAATCCCAGCAATTTGGAAGGCTGAGGCAGGAGGATCACGGGTTCAAAGCCAGTCTCAGCAAAATGAGGCACTAAGCAACTCAGCAAGACCCTGTTTCTAAATAAAATACAAAAAAGGGCTGGGGATATGGCTCAGTGGTTAAGTGCCTCTGGGTTCAAATGCACATACCAATTAATAATAATAATAATAATTTAGTACTAAAATATTTTATATTTTTAAACTGTTCTTAGATGATATCTTTTGCATTTTAGACCAGCATTCATTATACGCACTTTTACTACGTAGTCTTGCCACCTTAAGAAGCTGGTGCTTCTTCTCTGAAGCAGGAATTTCTGGTGTGGGGGCAGATGCACATGCTGTTGGTGAGTTACCTGTACTAGGTAATCTTTTAGGAAATGTCATGGAGTAGGAAGTGCGTCGTCTAGTCCGACATGCCACTTCCCTCTCTTTAAACAGCATCTGTTCATCCATTAGCAATGTTATGACTTGCTTAGACTTTTCCCGGATATGATAACCTGAAAAAAAACATTGAATTTGCTTAGAAAAGAAAATACTGGTTAATGATATAATTCACTTTTATTCTTAAGATCATTAAGGAAAAATAAAAATGTGACCAAAAGTGGTAAAACCTGTAGCAAATAAAAACTGTCACTATACTTCTTTTCATATATTTTAAGAAATAAATAAATTATTAATCTATGATGAATTATATCATACATATTAAATATTGAATTTTCTTTTTAAAAACCACGAATACTCTGCAATAAATCCAACAATATAGGCATACAAAGGAAAGGTATTAATTAGATCTAGATGTACTGACCTAGATATATGACAACATACGGCTAAAGACTGAAGTCATATACATTGTAATGAGCAGGGGAAACAACCCACTGTGTAGGGACATGGAAGACAGCTGTAGATAGAGAAATCCACACTCTGCAATGGTTTGAATGTGTCCCCTCCAAAATTCCACTGTTGCCAATGAGATAGTATTAGGGGGTAACACCTCTGAGATGTGATTAGGCCGTGATGGCTCCTCCCTCACAACTGGCATCAAAGCCCTTATAAAAGAGACTTCAGGCAAGTAGTCTCTTGCTTACCTCTGCCTTCCCCCACATAAAGACACAGGGCCCCTCCCCTGTGGGGGTTGCAGAACCAAAGCAGTGTCTTGGAAGCAGAGAGCAGCCCTAACCAGAACTAATCCTACTGGTGCCTCAACCCTGGCCCTTCCAGTCTCCATGACTGTGAGAGAATTAATTTCTGTGCTTTTTTTTTTTTAATATTTTTAGTTGTAGAAGGACATAATACCTTTATTTTATTTATTTATTTTTATGTAGTGCTAAGGATGGAACCCAGTGCCTCACACGTGTGAGGCAAGCTCTCTACTACTGAGCCACAACCGCAGCCTCTAATTTCTGTGCTTTATAAATTATTCAGTCTGCAACTGGTTATAGCAGTACAAACAAACAGATTAGGACAGATGGATGTGTAGACAGGCAGGCAGGCAAACTGGGTAATGACAACACTGCTAATATCCTTTCCTTAGAAAGGAATAATAGGGATGGGACACGAAAAGAAGTGAAACTGGCTTTTCTTTGACATAATATTCTATGAAACAATGTGGTGTTGTTATTAAAATTGACAGAGCACAATTAAAGACCTGAATTCTAGCAATGGTTCTGCCCTTAACCACTGAGTGTGAGCCAGTCAGGTGGCCTGTCTAGCCCTGAATCTACCAAAAAGGCAGTACAAACATATGCGTTCAATCTGCTTCACAGATATAAAAGTACACCATCATCTATGAATCGTTCAAATATGAGGTATAGGTGTCATTCTTAACCCTCTCCATGAGAAATAATAAAGGAAATCACTCACTTCTCCACATCTCAGGACCAACTCTCAGAAACATCTCATGCCTTCTGAAAAGCCCCTAAAAATCCACTAATGTTCACTTTGGGCTCCATGTGTGATGAATGAAAGTATTAACATTTCCAGCTATAATTTACTAGCAGTGGAAGTGGTGAGAAATAGTCAAATACAGGATATATTTAGATAATGGAGGCCAAAGATGTTCTCTAACTGCCAGAGGCTTCATTAAGGATTAATAAGGACAGTGTCAGAAACCTTTGTTCATATTGCCATCTTTCCCAAGATTACTTTATCTAATATCACACTTCACAGTCATTTCTTCCTTCCAAACTTCTTTTTTAACTGCTTCAACCCTAGCATTCTAAACATCCTTAATTTCCTATGATTTTTATAGTTCCTAACAAAAAAATTCCACGTTTTTGGGTTACCACCCAGTATCACATGAAAGACAAGAAAGATAGGAGCATCCTACTCTAGTGTCTGCTGTGAATTTTATCCACTGGGTACAATGTGTCAGACACTATCTTCCCTTGGATATTGACAATTTGATTTTGGAGGCATGAAAATATATTTTCACATTTTTTGAAGGTATAATTATTGTATTTTTATTAATTAATTAATTTATTTTATTTTCATATTCTTAACTTTTGGAGCTTGTCTCCTTCCCTTTCCCCAGTCCCTCCCCCTAATTCAGCCACCCTGGTGCCTTATCCTGCAACTACTATCTTCAGCTCCTACAGCCCTGTGTTGCTGCTGCTTCTGCCATGAACTCTTTGCATGGCTAGATCCTTGATTCACTCAGGTCTCTACTTAAACCTCCATCTCCTCACAGCCACTTCTGTCTACTCTCTCTGAAATGGCCCTACCCATCCCTCTCTATTCCTTCACCCTGCTTTTTCACCCTGGCACTTTTTACTGCCTAGTACTGCATATTTATTTGTTTACTTCTTGTTTCCTCATCTAAAATATAAGCTCCACGAAGGCACAGAAGTCTCATTCTAGAAACTAGTAACAGTATCTGGAGAGTGGAAGCCATAGAGCATATGCTCAATAAGTATTTACTAAGTCAATGATCCAAAGAAAGAAACAAATTACCAAAAAGTCCCCAATTTTCTCCTTGATAGAATATAAATGAAACCAGATTGATGAAAAATACTGATGACCAATTTATAATTTAGCTGTCTAATACAGTTGTTTGATCTAACATAATTTTTTGAAAAATCTCTAACTAGAAATTAGAAATTATGGAACAAGTAGAATATGCTATTTATAGAGGACTGGTGGGGTTGAGGGCAGATCAACAGTTCTAATGGACAAGGAGGGATATACCAAGCAGGAAAGCAGCTACAGGGGTGTAGACTCCCCATGGAAGACCAGGGCTTCTTCCTAAGGTAGCAGGCAGCAGCACCAGGCAGCTTGGGCCAGAGCAGCTTACCAGAAATAGGGAATAAATCACCTGAGTGAGCATCTTACCAAGTTCTGCCACTACTGTGGCTGCTGCTCTGTCACCCTAGAGATGCTCAGTACTCAATAATGGCTGTTTTAAAGCATCAAAGTTGAAAATCTAAGAAGTACCCAGTAAAACTGCTTCCACAGTTAAATAAACAATAGTAATAATAAGATGGCATCTATTCACTTCCGACCAATGTAATTCTGAAAATAAAGGAAAGAGTACACAGTACTAAAACAAAATAGTATTGGAAGCAGAATAAATTCAGGAAGCAATTTCTTTGCATTAAAAGAAATAAAAGGGGGAAGGGAGGCAGAAAACATGTGTTTCTGAAATAAGAAACTATGCAACAGATCAATACTTAACCATATTATCTAAAATGCACAAGATGAAAAGGTTAGTTGAGGTACAATTTAAAGTGAAAATAAAGTTGTATACTGTTTTAATTAGGAATCTTTTGGCTCTAAGTGACAGAAATTCAATTTGAACTGGGTAAGGCAAAAGTCATGGAAAAACCAGGGGTTGTGATTAAGTCTCAGGCACAAATGAAGCAGAGACCAGAAAATTACCAGGACTCTCTTTCCCTCTCCCATTTCTACTCCTGTCTGTGTCATGGCTTCATTTTCTCCTCTTGCAGATTGGCCTTCTCTACTGGAATGTGGATACAGTCACCAATAGCTCCAGATTCACATCACACACTCTGCAACCTAAGTGTCCCTCTTTCTTCCTTTCAATATGAAGTACTTAGAAGAATGACCCTGATTGAAACAGTCACATGCCCATCACTATGGCAATCCCCATCAGAACACTGTGTGTCAAGGATCAGGTCAACAGGACAGAATAAAGATCAAGCAGAAAGCCAACTTTAGGAGTCCTCCCAAACACCACATTAAAGACAAGTAGATACAAACTACTAGGGCAACTATGTAAGAGCTCAGTCTCCAAGGACCTTCATTTATGCAATCATTTAATCATTCTCCTGAGAACTTAAGTTCAAGAAAGTCAGGAAATCTTCTAAGCATTCAGGGCACAAGTAAGAAAAAGAGAAGAAAAAGTCCCTATACTTGTGGTACTTATATTCTAGATGGCTGAAATATCTAATAAGCATAAATTAGGTAATTTAAAATAAAAATGTTCTTTAAAAAGTAAAGAAAGGTGATGTGCTAAATACTAATTTGGGAGCAATCACGAAAAGTCATACTGAGAAGATAACATAGCTGAGTCTTGAACAGTAGGGAAAAGCCAGCCATGCAAGGGCAAAAGAGCAGAGAGTGCAGGCTCCAAGGTCACTCTTCAAGAAAATATTCCCCCAACAGCCAGCATACCACCCACCCACCCTGCACACTAAGCTGGGTCTCAGACTTGGTCAGGCTGTCTCGGAGCACCTCATACTTGATTGTCTTATAGTAGTACTTGTAGTCTGTAATTGTGCATTTGATAAATGTCTTTTCCCTCCATTAGACTATAACATTCATGAAGGCCAGAACTATACCTGTTTAAGAGACATTAAAGAAAAGTACATGACAGAAAACATCCTGAGGAAATATTTCCAAATACTGAGGAGGAATCTATATAAGTTTACAACTGAACATCATGTAAAGAGATTTGGAAATTTGATAAATTTAAAGGTCATGAGCACTGACATGCAGCACTAGTAAAGACACATACTGTAAGATCTTTAGGAAAAACAGATATTAGTCTTCAAACAGCACTTACAAAACATCCTAATATTCCTGACCCACTGTCCCACCAAAATCTACTTTTCTTTCCATACACCTTTCTCATATACCCCCATTCTAAGTTAAAAATATGAACATATATAGCCCCTAATTCAATTAACCAAGTCTATCAATTACATCCTCTAAATATATTCTAAAGTCATTCTCTTTTTAGTTCAGACCCTGTCATTTGTTACCTATGGTCTCCAATTTATCTATCTTTAGTCTCCCTCTTTTCTACCCTCCACAATATCTCTCCAGGCAGAAGATCTGGGGGTAGGAGGAAGGGGAGGAGCATCTAAAATATATGATTAAATTATTTTCAAATTAATTTTTAAAAAAGCCTATAGTCAAGTTGGCCTGGTAAATTCATACCTCAAAGTACAGTTCTACTCTGCTCCAAACACACAGCAATAATAGACATGATGAATCTCAAAAACAAGATAACAACCTCCATAAAGCTGAAATACAAGGGAAACGAGAAAGCAGCAAACACTGCTGAAGCCACAGGGCTGCTGGGCTCTTGATGTGGCAGCCAGAAGTTTAGTTTCTCAGATGTTAGGGAACCAGAGATGGTTTCCTTCACTGATGCTAGAAGGGTTCTGTGCTGAGAAAAAGAGAGAAAGGAGGAAAAAAGCCTCTATCTGCTTCCTGGGCTATTAACTCATATGTAGCTATGTGGCTAGAAGCAGGAAACTCACAACAGCCTTCAGACCTGGAACTAAACCAAACTACCTGCTTTCTCAGTCCATGGGGTGTGACACCCTAGTTTTACTGCAAGGCCTAAGCCCTAAGCCAACTTTATTAGGCCTGCACTGAAGGGTAAAGGGAACTCAGTAGGGAGAATTGGAAAACCAACATAAAGGAAAAAGTGAGCACGGGTGGCTGGCAGGAAGAACCTCCCCCTCAAAATAAGCTTGAAACTGTAACTCCAAAATATATTTTTTAAAAATCTAATGCTAAGAAAGACAGTCAACAAAATCAGCAATTAAAACAAATTCACTGCAAATGGAAGAAATAACTCTACAGGACCTTCTCTAGAATCAATATTCTATAAGATTTTGAAATCCTCTAACAAAGACTTAATTTTATTGGTTTTTTTCATATTTTTTGGTAATTTATAATTATACATAATGGTGGGACTCATCATTACACATTCATAATGTACACAATGTAACAATATAATTTGACCAATATTATTCCCCAGTACTTCCCTTCCCCACCCTCTCTCCCTCCCCCTAGTCCCTTTCCTCTTCTTTACTGATCTGTCTTCAGTTTTCATGAGATCCTTCCCCACAACACACCTTCCTTTCTTCCTCTCTAGCTTCCACATATGAGAAAAAGTATACAACCCTTAACTTTCTGAGCTTGACTTATTTCCCTTAACAATGTTCCCAAGTTCCATCCATTTTCCTGCAAATGACATAAATTCATTCTTCCTTATGGCTGAATGAAATACCACTGTGTGTGTGTGTGTGTGTGTATGCACACACACACACACATACACACACACACACATATTACACCATATTTTCTTTTTTTAATGTTATTTTTTAGTTGTAGGTGGACACAATGCTTTTTATTTTATTTTTATGTGGTGCTGAGGATTGAACCCAGTGCCTCACACAAATTATATTGCAGGGCCTAAGCCCTAAGCCAATTTTATAAGGCCTGCACTGAAGGAAGAGGGAACTGGGTAGGGGGAACTGGAAAACCAACATAAAGGGAAAAGTGAGCACGGGTGGGTGCAGGAAGAACTTTCCACTCTCAGCCACAGGCCCAGCCCCGTACCATATTTTCTTTATCTATTTATCCATTGATGGGCCTCTGGACTGTCTCCATAACTTGGCTACTGTGAATTGCACTTGATATGACTATATTCCCATAGAAAAGCAGTATTATCAAAAAACTAGGAAGGGAACCACCATATGATCCAGCTATCTCCTTGCTATATATCCAAAAGATCTAAAATCAGAATATTATAGGAATATAGCCTATGTCTTTTAATTGATGAGTTGAGACCATTCACATTCAGTGCAATTACAGAGAGATGTTTATTAATTCTTGCCACTTTTGAATTATTTCTAGTGTTTAATCTGTTTCTGTTACTCATCTGCCTAGCTACTTTTCAAGTGAGGTTTGTCCACTTGTAAGCTCTGGAGTTTGTTTTTTAAATTTCTCCTGTGTATCACTACACACAGGAGAAATTAAGTATTTTCTGTAGTGCCAGTTTAGTAGTCATGAATTCTTTTAGTTTCTACTTGTTTTAGAAGGTTTATTTTTTCTTCTTCTTCTTTGATTCTGAAGGGTAGTTTTGCTGGATTCAGTAATTTTGACTTTCAGGTCTTAAAATCCAAAATTCTAAGCTCTCCTGGATTTTAGAGTTTGTACTATTCTTATTGGCTTGCCTCTAAATGTAACTTGATGTTTTTCTTTTGAGGCTTTTCAAATTCTATCCTTGTAGTGTATATATTATGCATTTTAATTATAATGTGTCATGGAGAGATTCTTTTCTGATCTTATCTATTTGTTGGGGTTCTGAATGATTCTTTAATATGGATGTCCATCTCATTCTAAAGATTTGAAAATGTTTATTATTATTTATTTCCCTGAAGAGGTTATCCATGCCATTAGCTTGCATCTCACCACTCTTTATGACTCCAATGATTCTTAAATTTGGCTTCCTAATGTTGTTTCAGAGTTGTTGTATATTCTGGTCATGGTTACTTATTTTCTTTAATACTGCCTGAACATTCAAGGCCAACCACAACCACTTTTTCTTCCAGCTCTGGAATTCTGTCTTCAGTCTGCCCTACTATTAGAGAAACTTTCAACTTAACATTTTACTTAATTTGTTGTCTTTCATTTCCAAGACTTGACTTTTTTTTTTTAATGTTTTTATCTCCTTCTTGAATTTCTCACCCATCCTATTCTGACTTCCTTAATTCTTTCAGTTGTTTTTCTCTGTTCTTCTGGAATTCATTAAACATTTTCATAACAACTCTTTTGGATTCTTATCTGATATTTCCTTCTACATCAATATATGTAGATGTAGGGGTTTTGTGTTCAGGATTGGGGTCCCTGATGACTTCAAGGCTGCAGCCTGTTTGGAGCCTGGGAAAGTTTCTGTGCAAAGGCATAGGATGCCCGGTCGATATGGTAATGCCCTCCATGCTAGAGTCTTAACAGCTTCGACCTTAATCTTAGGCACATAACTCCTGGGAATAAAGGAACTTGCTTGCTTGATAACTACAATGTTTCACCAAGCTCTGGAGCTCCTGGAGCTGCCCACCTAACAGTAACTTCAGACAATGGACCTTTTTGAGAACTGCACAAAGCTCCTAACATTGCATATTGTAACTATGAAATGTAACTGCAGAATAAGTAACCTTACTGATACTCTAAACAATAATGTGGTTATGGTATTAATGACCCAATGTAACCTATTCTTATAAATACACGTGGCAGCTTGGACAAAGAGCCACCCTGCCACCTTCCCTGCCCCTGTACCTTGTCTCTGTGTCTCCTTTTTTTGAATTTCTTTACATGTGGAGTCAGTTTCTAGTGAATTATGAAGTTCAGGAAGTGTCATGTTACCTTGTTTTTTTCATAATTCTTGTATTCCTGTGTTAGCTTTTATGCATCCATTGGAATGAATCTTCTCCTCCTACACACAGGCCGTTTTAGGGCACAGCTTTCTCTTGCCAAAGTCTTCTAGGATATCAGGTTGTTGTGAATGTTTCAATATATTTCCAAATGGGTTCTGTAGTATAGTTTCTCTGCTAATTCTTTGATGATTAGTGTATTTTGATACAGTGTTATGCTGTGTCAGAGCTTTTGGAGTCCAGATGCCCTCTAGGTCTCAAAAGAGTAGGACTCACCTCTCATAGAGTTGGCCATCGTGTTGTATACAGCAGAGTGTGTGGGGTACACAATCTGTGATTGCTCTTCTTCACTAACAACTGTATATTCTAATAGGCAAGGGAATAATCCACACTAAGGCTTGTTGTAGGTGTGGTGTCCTCAGCCTTTGTGCTAATTCTGTTTTTGCTGTAGGAGTAGATGTCTATGAGTAGAATCTGGGGCCCCACACTAGCCATCCCTATTTGGGGCCTGATTATTAGTCTTGGAGATTTTTTTTTTCTCTTCTGTTCTTTGTATTAAACTATCACTGAAGTTTGAATTTGGTTAATTTGTATGTGAAGCAAGGTGCACTGCCTCTTGGCTGGGTTTGGCTCAGCTGCAGAGTCTCTACCTTGTGAACTTGTAGTGTTCAAGTAGATTCTCAACACCTGTTTCCCTGCAGATCAGTGTCCTCAATCTCACCAGGTCCTCAGTTCTCCAGTTATCATAGCGAACCACTTCTTCTTTGGCTCCAGCTCTGGATTGGTTATTGTCTCATCTGAACTAATATAAAAGATCCTGGGTGTGAGTCTATTAAGCCATTTGCTGGCTTTCTGGGTACCCATTCTTCTTCCTATAGCTCATCCAGCACCTGTACAGCAGAGTAATCTGGACCTCCTGAGGATTAGGAATGGGAGCCTAGAGATCACACATATTGTTAAAAAAGAGCCAGGTGTTGTGTCACACACCTATAATCCCAATGACTTAGGAGGCTGAGGCGGGAAGATTGAGAGTTCCAAGCCAGCCTCAGCAAAAGTTAGGTGCTAAGAAACTCAGTGAGACCTGTCTCTAAATAAAAATACAAAATAGGGCTGGGGATGTGGCTCAGTGGTTGAGTGCCCCTGAGTTAAACCCCCAGTACAAAAAAAAATTGTTAAATAAATTATCAAGAGAAATTAATGTTGGACTATATTTACAATAAGGAATATGAAATTATGAAACAAAACAACAATTGGAAGAAATAAGAACAGGTAGATATGAAAAGAACATATTAAAAATCCTAGATATAAAAACTATAATCATTAAGATTTTAAAAATCCAAAAAGCAAAAAATACCTTCAATGTTTAAGATAAATTCTAGTTCAAACAGGTAAAGAGAAAATAGGTAACTATAGGACAATACTAAATTCTTCCAAAATACAATACAGAGAGGCAGCAAGATTAAAAAGATTAATTAACAGTCATAAAGGAAGTTTGCAAGGTTTTTAAAGAAGAAAATTAACATAATAGCAAAAAAGAAATATTCAGAGACAAAAGAATACTGAGAATCTTACAGAAATGACATGAATCATCACATCGAAAATGATCTCCAAAATAGATAAAAATAAATATATACCTAGAAACATTGCAGAAAGAACAGAAGAATATTTAAGATAAGGAGAAAACCTTTAAAGCTACTAATTCTTTCCTTGAGCCTACAACAGCACACTTGCCATTCTGTCAGCCCATCAGTCATTCAATCAAGACACACTTATTCAACACTTCCAAGTAAAAAAACTAGACACACAAATATAGAAATCTTAGTTCTCTACTCTGTCCAGTGCAGGAGACAGCATGTCAATCAATGATCATAATGGCACTGTGATAAGGACTACAATGGACATGTGGACAAGGTGCTAGGGATGGCAAGGGAGAGCCTGCTTACCTCTGAAGACAGCAAAACAGAACTTCCTAGAGAATACTTGGACTGAGCTTTATTTCAGCATTAATATATATTCCAGAAAATAATAATAAAAGAATCAAGAACTAATAGTATTAGCTAACCTTGACTGAGGACTTGTTATGTGCCTAACTCTCAGACATGTTTCTAATCCTCACAACCTCCCTCACAGTTAATTATTAAGTCCATTTTATGAAAGAGAATAGTAAGTTTAGGGTATGAAGGAATGTTCCCAAAGTCATAAGGTCAAGTTAGAAAGCAGAGATTGACTCTGTAAAACTGAGAAATTAATGTTGGACTATATATAGACCTTAATTTCTTTGGCAGGGCTTAGTACATAATTAAAAGTTCCTTTATTTAACAAGAACCTTAAGAGAATAATTCTGTTGACACAGCACTGGAAATACTAAACTGGTTACTCTCCCTTTTTTCATTTACTGTATTCTGTCATCTGTTTGAGTACAATAAACAAAGAATATCATGGGGAGCCTAGCCAGTTGGGTGAAGGTCACTTTTAAGTTTAAATAAATTCATGCTTTGCTTCTTGCTATGATGATTATCAGTCCAAACCTTTTTTTTTTATGGGAACACAAAACTATCTAAAATGTTCAGCTATTTTAAGTAAAAATATTTTTGTTTAAATATACAATAATATAACTACAGGCTTATGATAACTCAAAACCTATAACATATGTTTGTTAAAGGAAACTATTCGTTCATCAAATGTATTTGTTATAGGAAATTACATTTGCTCACTTAAGCTATAAATGAACTCAGAGGCCTTGTGTGAATCATCCCAACACCTATGAGCTACATTATATTTATTAAACTATCACCATATATAAGGTGGATTCTCTGATGAGAAAATTTTGACTAGCAGTAGAAAAAAATTAAATCTGATCCATTTTGAAGTTAGATTCCTTCCTTCAGTGCGTAGCTGCTGCATCATACTGACTAGGAACTTTCATACATCTCCAAATCCAGTCCCTTCTGTAAAAGCAGTGAAACCCTCAAATATTAACTATTTTACCTTAGCCTTGACATGGCTAATCGACATCTGAAGTAACTTATTTTTACATTTTACAATATTTTCTCTTTCTTCAACTTCTTGCTAGATATCTAGGTTTTGTCTATGTATTACATTTGCCTTGAAAAAGAAAATCTCAGTCATTCATTTTCCTCCTTCCCACCCATGGTTTCCTCTTTTTCTAAAAATTTTCAGGAACCAAATATCTAGTGATTTCTTTTCTCCTATGAGAACCTGAACTCAATTTCCCAATAGATTTTAATAGTTTTAACCTAATATAAATATAAATAAATATCATGCCTTCCATAGTATTTGCCTTTTACCATTTAATTTATAGCTCTTAACAACGGCTTTAAAAGGCTTAGCTATTAGTCCAAGATATTCACTTAAGTGAATAAATAGAAACATGATTGATATGGGCCAATCCCTGAGTTTTGGAGGCCACAAAAGACAAGCAGCATATAAATAAACCAGTCATGAATACAAATACGAAGTACCTAATTTTCTAAATCAGGTGACTGGCAATGACACTGAGAGGCAACATGGCAGTAATATTGCCAACGCATGCTACTTTTAGTAAAACAGCTTAACATAACTTCTTTTTAATTTTAATTTTTTGTAGTTGTATATAGACAGAATGCCTTTATTTTATTTATTTATTTTTATTATGCGGTGCTGAGGATTGAACCCAGTGTCTCACATGTGCTAGGAAAATACTCTGCCACTGAGCTACAGCTCCAGCCTTAATATAACTTTTAATATCATTGCAAATTTGTCTTTTTAAAATGTGTCCCCACATTAATTATATATGTGCATATATATAAATAAAATGGCCTATTTAAGTGAAATTAACTGCAATTTCATGACTTATGTAATTAAGACTAAAACAGGACATAAACCTATAATGCACACATTTCCTAGAACCTGAATTAGTTTTAAGAGAATTCCATATTTGTGCAGATAAATAATTGAGGGTATGAAAAAGCTTTCACATTTCATTGGGTATTTTTCAGACAATTTTAATTAAGTTTATTCTAGTAGTTCAGTGAAACTTTGTTAGGATATTTTTTAAGACTCAATTACAAGAGGCTGTTTAGTATAATAATAGAATACAACTAAATAGTATCAGGATATTTTTCTAATTGTGTTCAGTCATTACGGAATAGTGTAACCTTACCTAAATAACTTAATCTCCCTGAGCTCTGCCTCCTCCTATAATTTGGCAGACACCCTTAGACGAGGGGATATGTTCCAACACCCCAAGTGCTGAAACCATGGATAGTACTAATTCTATAGTACTATGTTTAATCCTATATGTTACCGATTAAATTAAATTCATAAATTAGTGAAATATTAACAGCAGTAGCTAATAAGTAATGTAATTTATAAATGAGGCACAGTAAGACATTAACAGCACTAATAATAAAAACAGGATAAGCATAACAATATACTGCAATAAAAGTTATTTCGAATTTTACAAATTATTTATTTCTGAAATTTTCTACCCAGTATTTTCAAAGTTGACCACAGGTTAACTAAAATTAAGGAAAATGAAACCACAGATAAGGGAAAATACTATACCCTTCTTTTTCCTAAGATTGTTTTAAGGATCCAGTGAGATCTTATAAATGACAATACTCTTTTATTAAAATCTAATAATGCTCAAACAACTGCATACCATATGGAAAAATGAACTCTATTTCCATATTACAATAGTCACAAAAACTTAATTCTAGATAAATCAAAAACCAAACAATTCCTAGAAGAAAACAGAAAAATATCTTCCTTTGGATAGGCACAAAAGGCATTAACAATAAAAGAAGAAATAAATTAGACTGCATCAAAACTACAAACTATTTTTAACCCTTTATCCTCCTACAATGGACCTTGCAAAGCCTGTCTGGAGTTCTAATAAGGGAGTTGCAGTCAACTGAAATCAGTTCTCTTCTAGAGAAAGTCATCCTCTTCAACCAAGCACCCATCTTGGTTGAACAGGAGGAACACACAGGAAAAGATGAGGAAGAAGGAGACACCCACCTTGTCAGCAGATGAGTTGAATAAATCCTGGCAATCAATGGGGTAACAACAGATTGCAGCCAAATAACTTTCACATCCAAAATTACAAACATCCACTCATAAAAAGACCACAATAAACAACTAAAAAGACAATCTGCAGACTTGGATAAAACACTGATAACCCATCTATCTGACAAAATTCATCTGCAGAACGAATAAAGACTTCCCACAAATCAATAATAAAGTGGCAAGAAATAAAAAGAAAAAATAGGAAAAATATTTGACAAGCCATATAGTCAAAAATCATATGAAAAGAGGCTCAACAGTCTTTCAAGGAAATTCAAATTAAGACCAAATGGAAACATCATATCTCCATCAAAATGGCTAAAATAAAAAAAATAACATTACCAAATGTTGGCAAAGATGTGAAAAACAAATTCTCATACCCTGATGGCAGGAGTGTAAAATGGTAAAACCATTTAAGAAATGCTTTGGATGAATCTCAAAAACAGTATTTGAAAGAAAGAAGCCAGAAACTAAAGAATGCATACTGCATGCTTCCATTTACATAAATTTAAAAAACAAATGTAAACTAATCTATATGGTTAAAGAAATCAGAAAAGCAGTTGCCTCTGGAAAGAGTGGAGGATTGACAGGAGAGGGTAATAAAAAACTTAACCGCATGATTGGAAATATTCTTTATCTTGATATGGTGATGGTTACACTTATCAAAATTCATCATATGTAAATTATATATCAGTAGGTACTATTAACATTAAAGTTTTTAAAATAGCAAAGAGATGGAAATTTTATTAGTCAATTATAAATTTATATTTTTATCTTTCTAAAAAAATCAATTGCTATAAATTTTC